>NC_091162.1:50473642-50773642 GCF_040958095.1 Procambarus clarkii | reverse complement strand
AATTTACTAAAATGTTCCTGATTTTCCGTTTATATTACCGATGGAAGATGTACACGTAAAACCGCTCTATTCCGGCTGAAACGTCGATATATGCAATAAAAACAGAACTTCTCCCCTTTTCAATCTCTTACTCAATATTTTAACGAGAAACAAATAGTCGATTGAAAATGAAGTTTTTAAGGTTATTATCTAATCAATTATGTGTTTGCATCATTTTTACGTATATATAGTGAATTAATACCCGTAAACTGAAAATTCACAAAAACGTGGAAAAACGGCAAAATATTGCCTAATTCGATGATATTTTGTTTAAATCACATAGAGGAAAAGGGGATGATAAACGTCAAAATATTGCTAAATTCGATGATTTTTCATACGAAACAAAATGCAAGAAAACTTGCTTAAAATGCTATATTATGCGACATTCTGAGATTTGAAGGCCAAATCACATATCCTGATACTACATGAAATAGTATCGAAATATTGGTAAAAATGAATATATTTACGTAATATCAAACTACATGGAAAACGTGAAAAAGTCACTATTTTACCAAATATGAGGATTTTATTTTCAAATCATAGAGCGAGGTTTCGTATTATTTAGATCCAAGAAAAGACATATGACAATGTTGTTTCCAATACAAATGATAAAAATCAATGTGTTTTCATTAGAATTTACTAAAATGTTCCTGATTTTCCGTTTATATTACCGATGGAAGATGTCGGTAAAACCGCTCTATTCCGGCTGAAACGTCGATATATGCAATAAAAACAGAACGTCTCCCCTTTTCAATTTCTTACTCAGTATTTTAACGAGAAACAAATAGATGATTGAAAGTGAAGTAATTAAGGTTAATTTCTAATCAATTATGTGTTTGCATCATTTATATTGAATAAATAATTAATTAATAACAATAAACTGGAAATTCACAAAAACGTGGAAAAACGGCAAAATATTGCCTAATTCGATGATATTTTGTTTAAATCACATTGAGAAAAAGGGGGATGATAATCGTCAATATATTGCTAAATTCGATGATTTTTCGTACGAAACAAAATGCAAGAAAACTTGCTTAAAATGCTATATTATGCGACATTCTGAGATTTGAAGGCCAAATCACATATCGTGATACTACATGAAATAGTATCGAAATATTGGTAAAAATGAATATATTTACGTAATATCAAACTACATGGAAAACGTGAAAAAAGTCACTATTTTACCATATATGAGGATTTTAACTTCAAATCATTGAGCGAGGTTTCGTATTATTTAGATACAAGAAAAGACATATGACAATGTTGTTTCCAATACAAATGATAAAAATCAATGTGTTTTCATTAGAATTTACTGAAATGTTCCTGATTTTCCGTTTATATTACCGATGGAAGATGTACACGTAAAACCGCTCCATTCCGGCTGAAACGTCGATATATGCAATAAAAACAGAACTTCTCCCCTTTTCAATCTCTTACTCAGTATTTTAACGAAAAACAAATAGTCGATTGAAAATGAAGTTTTTAAGGTTATTATCTAATCAATTATGTATTTGCATCATTTTTACGTATATATAGTGAATTAATACCCGTAAACTGAAAATTCACAAAAACGTGGAAAAACGGCAAAATATTGCCTAATTCGATGATATTTTGTTTAAATCACATAAAGGAAAAGGGGATGATAAACGTCAAAATATTGCTAAATTCGATGATTTTTCATACGAAACTAAATGCAAGAAAACTTATTTAAAATGCTATATTATGCGACATTCTGAGATTTGAAGGCCAAATCACATATCGTGATACTACATGAAATAGTATCGAAATATTGGTAAAAATGAATATATTTACGTAGTATCAAACTACAAGGAAAACGTGAAAAAGTCACTATTTTACCATATATGAGGATTTTAATTTCAAATCATAAAGCGAGGTTTCGTATTATTTAGATCCAAAAAAAGACATATGACAATGTTGTTTCCAATACAAATGATAAAAATCAATGTGTTTTCATTAGAATTTACTAAAATGTTCCTGATTTCTGTTTATATTAAGATGGAAGATGTACACGTAAAACCGCTCTATTCCGGCTGAAACGTCGATATATGCAATAAAAACAGAACTTCTCCCCTTTTCAATCTCTTACCAAGTATTTTAACGAGAAACAAATAGTCGATTGAAAATGAAGTTTTTAAGGTTATTATCTAATCAATTATGTGTTTGCATCATTTTTACGTATATATAGTGAATTAATACCCATAAACTGAAAATTCACAAAAACGTGGAAAAACGGCAAAATATTGCCTTATTCGATGATATTTTGTTTAAATCACATAGAGGAAAAGGGGATGATAAACGTGTAAATATTGCTAAATTCGATGATTTTTCGTACGAAACAAATTGCAAGAAAACTCGCTTAAAATGCTTTATTATGCGACATTCTGAGATTTGAAGGCCAAATCATATATCGTGATACTACATGAAGCAGAATCGAAATATTGGTAAAAACGAATATATTTACGTAAAATCACACTACATGGAAAACGTGAAAAAAGTCACTATTTTACCATATATGAGGATTTTAACTTCAAATCATAAAGCGAGGTTTCGTATTATTTAGATCCAAGAAAAGACATATGACAATGTTGTTTCCAATACAAATGATAAAAATCAATGTGTTTTCATTAGAATTTACTAAAATGTTCCTGATTTTCCGTTTATATTACCGATGGAAGATGTACACGTAAAACCGCTCTATTCCGGCTGAAACGTCGATATATGCAATAAAAACAGAACTTCTCCCCTTTTCAATCTCTTACTCAGTATTTTAACGAGAAACAAATAGTCGATTGAAAATGAAGTTTTTAAGGTTATTATCTAATCAATTATGTGTTTGCATCATTTTTACGTATATATAGTGAATTAATACCCGTAAACTGAAAATTCACAAAAACGTGGAAAAACGGCAAAATATTGCCTAATTCGATGATATTTTGTTTAAATCACATAGAGGAAAAGGGGATGATAAACGTCAAAATATTGCTAAATTCGATGATTTTTCGTACGAAACAAAATGCAAGAAAACTCGCTTAAAATGCTTTATTATGCGACATTCTGAGATTTGAAGGCCAAATCACATATCGTGATACTACATGAAGTAGTATCGAAATATTGGTAAAAACGAATATATTTACGTAAAATCACACTACATGGAAAACGTGAAAAAAGTCACTATTTTACCATATATGAGGATTTTAACTTCAAATCATAGAGCGAGGTTTCGTATTATTTAGATCCAAGAAAAGACATGACAATGTTGTTTCCAATACAAATGATGAAAATCAATGTGTTTTCATTAGAATTACCTAAAATGTTCCTGATTTTCCGTTTATATTACCGATGGAAGATGTACACGAAAACCGCTCTATTCCAGCTGAAACGTCGATATATGCAATAAAAACAGAACTTCTCCCCTTTTCAATATCTTACTCAGTATTTTAACGAGAAACAAGTAGATGATTGAAAGTGAAGTAATTAAGGTTAATTTCTAATCAATTATGTGTTTGCATCATTTATATTTAATAATTAATTAATTAATAACAATAAACTGAAAATTCACAAAACCGTGGAAAAACGGCAAAATATTGCCTAATTCGATGATATTTTGTTTAAATCACATAAAGGAAAAGGGGATGATAAACGTCAAAATATTGCTAAATTCGATGATTTTTCATACGAAACAAAGATTTGAAGACCATATCACATATCGTGATACTACATGAAATAGTATCGAAATATTGGTAAAAATGAATATATTTACGTAATATCAAACTACATGGAAAACGTGAAAAAAGTCACTATTTTACCAAATATGAGGATTTTATTTTCAAATCATAGAGCGAGGTTTCGTATTATTTAGATCCAAGAAAGGACATATGACAATGTTGTTTCCAATACAAATGATAAAAATCAATGTTTTCATTAGAATTTACTAAAATGTTCCTGATTTTCCGTTTATATTACCGATGGAAGATGTACACGAAAACCGCTCTATTCCAGCTGAAACGTCGATATATGCAATAAAAACAGAACTTCTCCCCCTTTTCAATATCTTACTCAGTATTTTAACGAGAAACAAATAGATGATTGAAAGTGAAGTAATTAAGGTTAATTTCTAATCAATTATGTGTTTGCATCATTTATATTGAATAATTAATTAATTAATAACAATAAACTGGAAATTCACAAAAACGTGGAAAAACGGCAAAATATTGCCTAATTCGATGATATTTTGTTTAAATCACATTGAGAAAAAGGGGGATGATAATCGTCAATATATTGCTAAATTCGATGATTTTTCGTACGAAACAAAATGCAAGAAAACTTGCTTAAAATGCTATATTATGCGACATTCTGAGATTTGAAGGCCAAATCACATATCGTGATACTACATGAAATAGTATCGAAATATTGGTAAAAATGAATATATTTACGTAATATCAAACTACATGGAAAACGTGAAAAAAGTCACTATTTTACCATATATGAGGATTTTAACTTCAAATCATAGAGCGAGGTTTCGTATTATTTAGATACAAGAAAAGACATATGACAATGTTGTTTCCAATACAAATGATAAAAATCAATGTGTTTTCAATAGAATTTACTAAAATGTTCCTGATTTTCCGTTTATATTACCGATGGAAGATGTACACGTAAAACCGCTCTATTCCGGCTGAAACGTCGATATATGCAATAAAAACAGAACTTCTCCCCTTTTCAATCTCTTACTCAATATTTTAACGAGAAACAAATAGTCGATTGAAAATGAAGTTTTTAAGGTTATTATCTAATCAATTATGTGTTTGCATCATTTTTACGTATATATAGTGAATTAATACCCGTAAACTGAAAATTCACAAAAACGTGGAAAAACGGCAAAATATTGCCTAATTCGATGATATTTTGTTTAAATCACATAGAGGAAAAGGGGATGATAAACGTCAAAATATTGCTAAATTCGATGATTTTTCATACGAAACAAAATGCAAGAAAACTTGCTTAAAATGCTATATTATGCGACATTCTGAGATTTGAAGGCCAAATCACATATCGTGATACTACATGAAATAGTATCGAAATATTGGTAAAAATGAAAATATTTACGTAATATCAAACTACATGGAAAACGTGAAAAAGTCACTATTTTACCAAATATGAGGATTTTATTTTCAAATCATAGAGCGAGGTTTCGTATTATTTAGATCCAAGAAAAGACATATGACAATGTTGTTTCCTATACAAATGATAAAAATCAATGTGTTTTCATTAGAATTTACTAAAATGTTCCTGATTTTCCGTTTATATTACCGATGGAAGATGTCGGTAAAACCGCTCTATTCCGGCTGAAACGTCGATATATGCAATAAAAACAGAACGTCTCCCCTTTTCAATTTCTTACTCAGTATTTTAACGAGAAACAAATAGTTGATTGAAAATGAAGTTTTTAAGGTAATCTAATCAATTATGTGTTTGCATCATTTTTACGTATATATAGTGAATTAATACCCATAAACTGAAAATTCACAAAAACGTGGAAAAACGGCAAAATATTGCCTTATTCGATGATATTTTGTTTAAATCACATAGAGGAAAAGGGGATGATAAACGTGTAAATAGTGCTAAATTCGATGATTTTTCGTACGAAACAAATTGCAAGAAAACTCGCTTAAAATGCTTTATTATGCGACATACTGAGATTTGAAGGCCAAATCATATATCGTGATACTACATGAAGCAGTATCGAAATATTGGTAAAAACGAATATATTTACGTAAAATCACACTACATGGAAAACGTGAAAAAAGTCACTATTTTACCATATATGAGGATTTTAACTTCAAATCATAGAGCGAGGTTTCGTATTATTTAGATCCAAGAACAGACATATGACAATGTTGTTTCCAATACAAATGATGAAAATCAATGTGTTTTCATTAGAATTAACTAAAATGTTCCTAATTTTCCGTTTATATTACCGATGGAAGATGTACACGAAAACCGCTCTATTATAGCTGAAACGTCGATATATGCAATAAAAACAGAACTTTTCCCCTTTTCAATATCTTACTCAGTATTTTAACGAGAAACAAATAGATGATTGAAAGTGAAGTAATTAAGGTTAATTTCTAATCAATTATGTGTTTGCATCATTTATATTGAATAATTAATTAATTAATAACAATAAACTGAAAATTCACAAAAACGTGGAAAAACGGCAAAATATTGCCTTATTCGATGATATTTTGTTTAAATCACATAGAGGAAAAGGGGATGATAAACGTGTAAATATTGCTAAATTCGATGATTTTTCGTACGAAACAAATTGCAAGAAAACTCGCTTAAAATGCTTTATTATGCGACATTCTGAGATTTGAAGGCCAAATCATATATCGTGATACTACATGAAGCAGAATCGAAATATTGGTAAAAACGAATATATTTACGTAAAATCACACTACATGGAAAACGTGAAAAAAGTCACTAATTTACCATATATGAGGATTTTAACTTCAAATCATAAAGCGAGGTTTCGTATTATTTAGATCCAAGAAAAGACATAAGACAATGTTGTTTCCAATACAAATGATAAAAATCAATGTGTTTTCATTAGAATTTACTAAAATGTTCCTGATTTTCCGTTTATATTACCGATGGAAGATGTACACGTAAAACCGCTCTATTCCGGCTGAAACGTCGATATATGCAATAAAAACAGAACTTCTCCCCTTTTCAATCTCTTACTCAGTATTTTAACGAGAAACAAATAGTCGATTGAAAATGAAGTTTTTAAGGTTATTATCTAATCAATTATGTGTTTGCATCATTTTTACGTATATATAGTGAATTAATACCCGTAAACTGAAAATTCACAAAAACGTGGAAAAACGGCAAAATATTGCCTAATTCGATGATATTTTGTTTAAATCACATAGAGGAAAAGGGGATGATAAACGTCAAAATATTGCTAAATTCGATGATTTTTCGTACGAAACAAAATGCAAGAAAACTCGCTTAAAATGCTTTATTATGCGACATTCTGAGATTTGAAGGCCAAATCACATATCGTGATACTACATGAAGTAGTATCGAAATATTGGTAAAAACGAATATATTTACGTAAAATCACACTACATGGAAAACGTGAAAAAAGTCACTATTTTACCATATATGAGGATTTTAACTTCAAATCATAGAGCGAGGTTTCGTATTATTTAGATCCAAGAAAAGACATGACAATGTTGTTTCCAATACAAATGATGAAAATCAATGTGTTTTCATTAGAATTACCTAAAATGTTCCTGATTTTCCGTTTATATTACCGATGGAAGATGTACACGAAAACCGCTCTATTCCAGCTGAAACGTCGATATATGCAATAAAAACAGAACTTCTCCCCTTTTCAATATCTTACTCAGTATTTTAACGAGAAACAAGTAGATGATTGAAAGTGAAGTAATTAAGGTTAATTTCTAATCAATTATGTGTTTGCATCATTTATATTTAATAATTAATTAATTAATAACAATAAACTGAAAATTCACAAAACCGTGGAAAAACGGCAAAATATTGCCTAATTCGATGATATTTTGTTTAAATCACATAAAGGAAAAGGGGATGATAAACGTCAAAATATTGCTAAATTCGATGATTTTTCATACGAAACAAAGATTTGAAGACCATATCACATATCGTGATACTACATGAAATAGTATCGAAATATTGGTAAAAATGAATATATTTACGTAATATCAAACTACATGGAAAACGTGAAAAAAGTCACTATTTTACCAAATATGAGGATTTTATTTTCAAATCATAGAGCGAGGTTTCGTATTATTTAGATCCAAGAAAGGACATATGACAATGTTGTTTCCAATACAAATGATAAAAATCAATGTTTTCATTAGAATTTACTAAAATGTTCCTGATTTTCCGTTTATATTACCGATGGAAGATGTACACGAAAACCGCTCTATTCCAGCTGAAACGTCGATATAT
This sequence comes from Procambarus clarkii, assembly GCF_040958095.1. Lineage (NCBI taxonomy): Eukaryota > Metazoa > Arthropoda > Malacostraca > Decapoda > Cambaridae > Procambarus > Procambarus clarkii. Next base: position 50,765,581 of record NC_091162.1, on the reverse strand, counting down.
GCAATAAAAACAGAACTTCTCCCCCTTTTCAATATCTTACTCAGTATTTTAACGAGAAACAAATAGATGATTGAAAGTGAAGTAATTAAGGTTAATTTCTAATCAATTATGTGTTTGCATCATTTATATTGAATAATTAATTAATTAATAACAATAAACTGGAAATTCACAAAAACGTGGAAAAACGGCAAAATATTGCCTAATTCGATGATATTTTGTTTAAATCACATTGAGAAAAAGGGGGATGATAATCGTCAATATATTGCTAAATTCGATGATTTTTCGTACGAAACAAAATGCAAGAAAACTTGCTTAAAATGCTATATTATGCGACATTCTGAGATTTGAAGGCCAAATCACATATCGTGATACTACATGAAATAGTATCGAAATATTGGTAAAAATGAATATATTTACGTAATATCAAACTACATGGAAAACGTGAAAAAAGTCACTATTTTACCATATATGAGGATTTTAACTTCAAATCATAGAGCGAGGTTTCGTATTATTTAGATACAAGAAAAGACATATGACAATGTTGTTTCCAATACAAATGATAAAAATCAATGTGTTTTCAATAGAATTTACTAAAATGTTCCTGATTTTCCGTTTATATTACCGATGGAAGATGTACACGTAAAACCGCTCTATTCCGGCTGAAACGTCGATATATGCAATAAAAACAGAACTTCTCCCCTTTTCAATCTCTTACTCAATATTTTAACGAGAAACAAATAGTCGATTGAAAATGAAGTTTTTAAGGTTATTATCTAATCAATTATGTGTTTGCATCATTTTTACGTATATATAGTGAATTAATACCCGTAAACTGAAAATTCACAAAAACGTGGAAAAACGGCAAAATATTGCCTAATTCGATGATATTTTGTTTAAATCACATAGAGGAAAAGGGGATGATAAACGTCAAAATATTGCTAAATTCGATGATTTTTCATACGAAACAAAATGCAAGAAAACTTGCTTAAAATGCTATATTATGCGACATTCTGAGATTTGAAGGCCAAATCACATATCGTGATACTACATGAAATAGTATCGAAATATTGGTAAAAATGAAAATATTTACGTAATATCAAACTACATGGAAAACGTGAAAAAGTCACTATTTTACCAAATATGAGGATTTTATTTTCAAATCATAGAGCGAGGTTTCGTATTATTTAGATCCAAGAAAAGACATATGACAATGTTGTTTCCTATACAAATGATAAAAATCAATGTGTTTTCATTAGAATTTACTAAAATGTTCCTGATTTTCCGTTTATATTACCGATGGAAGATGTCGGTAAAACCGCTCTATTCCGGCTGAAACGTCGATATATGCAATAAAAACAGAACGTCTCCCCTTTTCAATTTCTTACTCAGTATTTTAACGAGAAACAAATAGTTGATTGAAAATGAAGTTTTTAAGGTAATCTAATCAATTATGTGTTTGCATCATTTTTACGTATATATAGTGAATTAATACCCATAAACTGAAAATTCACAAAAACGTGGAAAAACGGCAAAATATTGCCTTATTCGATGATATTTTGTTTAAATCACATAGAGGAAAAGGGGATGATAAACGTGTAAATAGTGCTAAATTCGATGATTTTTCGTACGAAACAAATTGCAAGAAAACTCGCTTAAAATGCTTTATTATGCGACATACTGAGATTTGAAGGCCAAATCATATATCGTGATACTACATGAAGAAGTATCGAAATATTGGTAAAAACGAATATATTTACGTAAAATCACACTACATGGAAAACGTGAAAAAAGTCACTATTTTACCATATATGAGGATTTTAACTTCAAATCATAGAGCGAGGTTTCGTATTATTTAGATCCAAGAACAGACATATGACAATGTTGTTTCCAATACAAATGATGAAAATCAATGTGTTTTCATTAGAATTAACTAAAATGTTCCTAATTTTCCGTTTATATTACCGATGGAAGATGTACACGAAAACCGCTCTATTCCAGCTGAAACGTCGATATATGCAATAAAAACAGAACTTTTCCCCTTTTCAATATCTTACTCAGTATTTTAACGAGAAACAAATAGATGATTGAAAGTGAAGTAATTAAGGTTAATTTCTAATCAATTATGTGTTTGCATCATTTATATTGAATAATTAATTAATTAATAACAATAAACTGAAAATTCACAAAAACGTGGAAAAACGGCAAAATATTGCCTAATTCGATGATATTTTGTTTAAATCACATAGAGGAAAAGGGGATGATAAACGTCAAAATATTGCTAAATTCGATGATTTTTCGTACGAAACAAAATGCAAGAAAACTTGCTTAAAATGCTATATTATGCGACATTCTGAGATTTGAAGGCCAAATCACATATCGTGATACTACATGATATAGTATCGAAATATTGGTAAAAACGAATATATTTACGTAAAATCACACTACATGGAAAACGTGAAAAAAGTCACTATTTTACCATATATGAGGATTTTAACTTCAAATCATAGAGCGAGGTTTCGTATTATTTAGATCCAAGAAAGGACATATGACAATGTTGTTTCCAATACAAATGATAAAAATCAATGTTTTCATTAGAATTTACTAAAATGTTCCTGATTTTCCGTTTATATTACCGATGGAAGATGTACACGAAAACCGCTCTATTCCAGCTGAAACGTCGATATATGCAATAAAAACAGAACTTCTCCCCTTTTCAATATCTTACTCAGTATTTTAACGAGAAACAAATAGATGATTGAAAATGAAGTTTTTAAGGTTATTATCTAATCAATTATGTGTTTGCATCATTTTTACGTATATATAGTGAATTAATACCCGTAAACTGAAAATTCACAAAAACGTGGAAAAACGGCAAAATATTGCCTAATTCGATGATATTTTGTTTAAATCACATAGAGGAAAAGGGGATGATAAATGTCAAAATATTGCTAAATTCGATGATTTTTCGTACGAAACAAAATGCAAGAAAACTCGCTTAAAATGCTTTATTATGCGACATTCTGAGATTTGAAGGCCAAGTCACATATCGTGATACTACATGAAGTAGTATCGAAATATTGGTAAAAACGAATATATTTACGTAAAATCACACTACATGGAAAACGTGAAAAAAGTCACTATTTTACCATATATGAGGATTTTAACTTCAAATCATAGAGCGAGGTTTCGTATTATTTAGATCCAAGAAAAGACATGACAATGTTGTTTCCAATACAAATGATGAAAATCAATGTGTTTTCATTAGAATTACCTAAAATGTTCCTGATTTTCCGTTTATATTACCGATGGAAGATGTACACGAAAACCGCTCTATTCCAGCTGAAACGTCGATATATGCAATAAAAACAGAACTTCTCCCCCCTTTTCAATATCTTACTCAGTATTTTAACGAGAAACAAGTAGATGATTGAAAGTGAAGTAATTAAGGTTAATTTCTAATCAATTATGTGTTTGCATCATTTATATTTAATAATTAATTAATTAATAACAATAAACTGAAAATTCACAAAACCGTGGAAAAACGGCAAAATATTGCCTAATTCGATGATATTTTGTTTAAATCACATAAAGGAAAAGGGGATGATAAACGTCAAAATATTGCTAAATTCGATGATTTTTCATACGAAACAAAGATTTGAAGACCATATCACATATCGTGATACTACATGAAATAGTATCGAAATATTGGTAAAAATGAATATATTTACGTAATATCAAACTACATGGAAAACGTGAAAAAAGTCACTATTTTACCAAATATGAGGATTTTATTTTCAAATCATAGAGCGAGGTTTCGTATTATTTAGATCCAAGAAAGGACATATGACAATGTTGTTTCCAATACAAATGATAAAAATCAATGTTTTCATTAGAATTTACTAAAATGTTCCTGATTTTCCGTTTATATTACCGATGGAAGATGTACACGAAAACCGCTCTATTCCAGCTGAAACGTCGATATATGCAATAAAAACAGAACTTCTCCCCCTTTTCAATATCTTACTCAGTATTTTAACGAGAAACAAATAGATGATTGAAAGTGAAGTAATTAAGGTTAATTTCTAATCAATTATGTGTTTGCATCATTTATATTGAATAATTAATTAATTAATAACAATAAACTGGAAATTCACAAAAACGTGGAAAAACGGCAAAATATTGCCTAATTCGATGATATTTTGTTTAAATCACATTGAGAAAAAGGGGGATGATAATCGTCAATATATTGCTAAATTCGATGATTTTTCGTACGAAACAAAATGCAAGAAAACTTGCTTAAAATGCTATATTATGCGACATTCTGAGATTTGAAGGCCAAATCACATATCGTGATACTACATGAAATAGTATCGAAATATTGGTAAAAATGAATATATTTACGTAATATCAAACTACATGGAAAACGTGAAAAAAGTCACTATTTTACCATATATGAGGATTTTAACTTCAAATCATAGAGCGAGGTTTCGTATTATTTAGATACAAGAAAAGACATATGACAATGTTGTTTCCAATACAAATGATAAAAATCAATGTGTTTTCAATAGAATTTACTAAAATGTTCCTGATTTTCCGTTTATATTACCGATGGAAGATGTACACGTAAAACCGCTCTATTCCGGCTGAAACGTCGATATATGCAATAAAAACAGAACTTCTCCCCTTTTCAATCTCTTACTCAATATTTTAACGAGAAACAAATAGTCGATTGAAAATGAAGTTTTTAAGGTTATTATCTAATCAATTATGTGTTTGCATCATTTTTACGTATATATAGTGAATTAATACCCGTAAACTGAAAATTCACAAAAACGTGGAAAAACGGCAAAATATTGCCTAATTCGATGATATTTTGTTTAAATCACATAGAGGAAAAGGGGATGATAAACGTCAAAATATTGCTAAATTCGATGATTTTTCATACGAAACAAAATGCAAGAAAACTTGCTTAAAATGCTATATTATGCGACATTCTGAGATTTGAAGGCCAAATCACATATCGTGATACTACATGAAATAGTATCGAAATATTGGTAAAAATGAATATATTTACGTAATATCAAACTACATGGAAAACGTGAAAAAGTCACTATTTTACCAAATATGAGGATTTTATTTTCAAATCATAGAGCGAGGTTTCGTATTATTTAGATCCAAGAAAAGACATATGACAATGTTGTTTCCTATACAAATGATAAAAATCAATGTGTTTTCATTAGAATTTACTAAAATGTTCCTGATTTTCCGTTTATATTACCGATGGAAGATGTCGGTAAAACCGCTCTATTCCGGCTGAAACGTCGATATATGCAATAAAAACAGAACGTCTCCCCTTTTCAATTTCTTACTCAGTATTTTAACGAGAAACAAATAGTTGATTGAAAATGAAGTTTTTAAGGTAATCTAATCAATTATGTGTTTGCATCATTTTTACGTATATATAGTGAATTAATACCCATAAACTGAAAATTCACAAAAACGTGGAAAAACGGCAAAATATTGCCTTATTCGATGATATTTTGTTTAAATCACATAGAGGAAAAGGGGATGATAAACGTGTAAATAGTGCTAAATTCGATGATTTTTCGTACGAAACAAATTGCAAGAAAACTCGCTTAAAATGCTTTATTATGCGACATACTGAGATTTGAAGGCCAAATCATATATCGTGATACTACATGAAGCAGTATCGAAATATTGGTAAAAACGAATATATTTACGTAAAATCACACTACATGGAAAACGTGAAAAAAGTCACTATTTTACCATATATGAGGATTTTAACTTCAAATCATAGAGCGAGGTTTCGTATTATTTAGATCCAAGAACAGACATATGACAATGTTGTTTCCAATACAAATGATGAAAATCAATGTGTTTTCATTAGAATTAACTAAAATGTTCCTAATTTTCCGTTTATATTACCGATGGAAGATGTACACGAAAACCGCTCTATTCCAGCTGAAACGTCGATATATGCAATAAAAACAGAACTTTTCCCCTTTTCAATATCTTACTCAGTATTTTAACGAGAAACAAATAGATGATTGAAAGTGAAGTAATTAAGGTTAATTTCTAATCAATTATGTGTTTGCATCATTTATATTGAATAATTAATTAATTAATAACAATAAACTGGAAATTCACAAAAACGTGGAAAAACGGCAAAATATTGCCTAATTCGATGATATTTTGTTTAAATCACATTGAGAAAAAGGGGGATGATAATCGTCAATATATTGCTAAATTCGATGATTTTTCGTACGAAACAAAATGCAAGAAAACGTGCGAAACGTAAAACGTAAAATGCTATATTATGCGACATTCTGAGATTTGAAGGCCAAATCACATATCGTGATACTACATGAAATAGTATCGAAATATTGGTAAAAATGAATATATTTACGTAATATCAAACTACATGGAAAACGTGAAAAAGTCACTATTTTACCATATATGAGGATTTTAACTTCAAATCATAGAGCGAGGTTTCGTATTATTTAGATACAAGAAAAGACATATGACAATGTTGTTTCCAATACAAATGATAAAAATCAATGTGTTTTCATTAGAATTTACTAAAATGTTCCTGATTTTCCGTTTATATTACCGATGGAAGATGTACACGTAAAACCGCTCTATTCCGGCTGAAACGTCGATATATGCAATAAAAACAGAACTTCTCCCCTTTTCAATCTCTTACTCAATATTTTAACGAGAAACAAATAGTCGATTGAAAATGAAGTTTTTAAGGTTATTATCTAATCAATTATGTGTTTGCATCATTTTTACGTATATATAGTGAATTAATACCCGTAAACTGAAAATTCACAAAAACGTGGAAAAACGGCAAAATATTGCCTAATTCGATGATATTTTGTTTAAATCACATAGAGGAAAAGGGGATGATAAACGTCAAAATATTGCTAAATTCGATGATTTTTCATACGAAACAAAATGCAAGAAAACTTGCTTAAAATGCTATATTATGCGACATTCTGAGATTTGAAGGCCAAATCACATATCGTGATACTACATGAAATAGTATCGAAATATTGGTAAAAATGAATATATTTACGTAATATCAAACTACATGGAAAACGTGAAAAAGTCACTATTTTACCAAATATGAGGATTTTATTTTCAAATCATAGAGCGAGGTTTCGTATTATTTAGATCCAAGAAAAGACATATGACAATGTTGTTTCCAATACAAATGATAAAAATCAATGTGTTTTCATTAGAATTTACTAAAATGTTCCTGATTTTCCGTTTATATTACCGATGGAAGATGTCGGTAAAACCGCTCTATTCCGGCTGAAACGTCGATATATGCAATAAAAACAGAACGTCTCCCCTTTTCAATTTCTTACTCAGTATTTTAACGAGAAACAAATAGTTGATTGAAAATGAAGTTTTTAAGGTAATCTAATCAATTATGTGTTTGCATCATTTTTACGTATATATAGTGAATTAATACCCATAAACTGAAAATTCACAAAAACGTGGAAAAACGGCAAAATATTGCCTTATTCGATGATATTTTGTTTAAATCACATAGAGGAAAAGGGGATGATAAACGTGTAAATAGTGCTAAATTCGATGATTTTTCGTACGAAACAAATTGCAAGAAAACTCGCTTAAAATGCTTTATTATGCGACATACTGAGATTTGAAGGCCAAATCATATATCGTGATACTACATGAAGCAGTATCGAAATATTGGTAAAAACGAATATATTTACGTAAAATCACACTACATGGAAAACGTGAAAAAGTCACTATTTTACCATATATGAGGATTTTAACTTCAAATCATAGAGCGAGGTTTCGTATTGTTTAGATCCAAGAAAAGACATATGACAATGTTGTTTCCAATACAAATGATAAAAATCAATGTGTTTTCATTAGAATTTACTAAAATGTTCCTGATTTCCGTTTATATTACCGATGGAAGATGTACACGTAAAACCGCTCTATTCCGGCTGAAACGTCGATATATGCAATAAAAACAGAACTTCTCCCCTTTTCAATCTCTTACCCAGTATTTTAACGAGAAACAAATAGATGATTGAAAGTGAAGTAATTAAGGTTAATTTCTAATCAATTATGTGTTTGCATCATTTTTACGTATATATAGTGAATTAATACCCATAAACTGAAAATTCACAAAAACGTGGAAAAACGGCAAAATATTGCCTAATTCGATGATATTTTGTTTAAATCACATTGAGAAAAAGGGGATGATAATCGTCAATATATTGCTAAATTCGATGATTTTTCGTACGAAACAAAATGCAAGAAAACTTGCTTAAAATGCTATATTATGCGACATTCTGAGATTTGAAGGCCAAATCATATATCGTGATACTACATGAAATAGTATCGAAATATTGGTAAAAATGAATATATTTACGTAATATCAAACTACATGGAAAACGTGAAAAAAGTCACTATTTTACCATATATGAGGATTTTAACTTCAAATCATAGAGCGAGGTTTCGTATTATTTAGATACAAGAAAAGACATATGACAATGTTGTTTCCAATACAAATGATAAAAATCAATGTGTTTTCATTAGAATTTACTAAAATGTTCCTGATTTTCCGTTTATATTACCGATGGAAGATGTACACGTAAAACCGCTCTATTCCGGCTGAAACGTCGATATATGCAATAAAAACAGAACTTCTCCCCTTTTCAATCTCTTACTCAGTATTTTAACGAGAAACAAATAGTCGATTGAAAATGAAGTTTTTAAGGTTATTATCTAATCAATTATGTGTTTGCATCATTTTTACGTATATATAGTGAATTAATACCCGTAAACTGAAAATTCACAAAAACGTGGAAAAACGGCAAAATATTGCCTAATTCGATGACATTTTGTTTAAATAACATTGAGGAAAAGGGGATGATAAACGTCAAAATATTGCTAAATTCGATGATTTTTCGTACGAAACAAAATGCAAGAAAACTCGCTTAAAATGCTTTATTATGCGCTATTCTGAGATTTGAAGGCCAAATCTTATATCGTGATACTACATGAAGTAGTATCGAAATATTGGTAAAAACGAATATATTTACGTAAAATCACACTACATGGAAACGTGAAAAAAGTCACTATTTTACCATATATGAGGATTTTAACTTCAAATCATAGAGCGAGGTTTCGTATTATTTAGATCCAAGAAAACACATGACAATGTTGTTTCCAATACAAATGATGAAAATCAATGTGTTTTCATTAGAACTACCTAAAATGTTCCTGATTTTCCATTTATATTACCGATGGAAGATTTACACGAAAACCGCTCATTTCCAGCTGAAACGTCGATATATGCAATAAAAACAGAACTTCTCCCCTTTTCAATATCTTACTCAGTATTTTAACGAGAAACAAATAGATGATTGAAAGTGAAGTAATTAAGGTTAATTTCTAATCAATTATGTGTTTGCATCATTTATATTGAATAATTAATTAATTAATAACAATAAACTGGAAATTCACAAAAACGTGGAAAAACGGCAAAATATTGCCTAATTCGATGATATTTTGTTTAAATCACATTAAGAAAAAGGGGGATGATAATCGTCAATATATTGCTAAATTCGATGATTTTTCGTACGAAACAAAATGCAAGAAAACTTGCTTAAAATGCTATATTATGCGACATTCTGAGATTTGAAGGCCAAATCACATATCGTGATACTACATGAAATAGTATCGAAATATTGGTAAAAATGAATATATTTACGTAATATCAAACTACATGGAAAACGTGAAAAAAGTCACTATTTTACCATATATGAGGATTTTGACTTCAAATCATAGAGCGAGGTTTCGTATTATTTAGATACAAGAAAAGACATATGACAATGTTTTTTCCAATACAAATGATAAAAATCAATGTGTTTTCATTAGAATTTACTAAAATGTTCCTGATTTTCCGTTTATATTACCGATGGAAGATGTACACGTAAAACCGCTCTATTCCGGCTGAAACGTCGATATATGCAATAAAAACAGAACTTCTCCCCTTTTCAATCTCTTACTCAATATTTTAACGAGAAACAAATAGTCGATTGAAAATGAAGTTTTTAAGGTTATTATCTAATCAATTATGTGTTTGCATCATTTGTACGTATATATAGTGAATTAATACCCGTAAACAGAAAATTCACAAAAACGTGGAAAAACGGCAAAATATTGCCTAATTCGATGATATTTTGTTTAAATCACATAGAGGAAAAGGGGATGATAAACGTCAAAATATTGCTAAATTCGATGATTTTTCATACGAAACAAAATGCAAGAAAACTTGCTTAAAATGCTATATTATGCGACATTCTGAGATTTGAAGGCCAAATCACATATCGTGATACTACATGAAATAGTATCGAAATATTGGTAAAAATGAATATATTTACGTAATATCAAACTACATGGAAAACGTGAAAAAGTCACTATTTTACCAAATATGAGGATTTTATTTTCAAATCATAGAGCGAGGTTTCGTATTATTTAGATCCAAGAAAAGACATATGACAATGTTGTTTCCAATACAAATGATAAAAATCAATGTGTTTTCATTAGAATTTACTAAAATGTTCCTGATTTTCCGTTTATATTACCGATGGAAGATGTTGGTAAAACCGCTCTATTCCGGCTGAAACGTCGATATATGCAATAAAAACAGAACGTCTCCCCTTTTCAATTTCTTACTCAGTATTTTAACGAGAAACAAATAGTTGATTGAAAATGAAGTTTTTAAGGTAATCTAATCAATTATGTGTTTGCATCATTTTTACGTATATATAGTGAATTAATACCCATAAACTGAAAATTCACAAAAACGTGGAAAAACGGCAAAATATTGCCTTATTCGATGATATTTTGTTTAAATCACATAGAGGAAAAGGGGATGATAAACGTGTAAATAGTGCTAAATTCGATGATTTTTCGTACGAAACAAATTGCAAGAAAACTCGCTTAAAATGCTTTATTATGCGACATACTGAGATTTGAAGGCCAAATCATATATCGTGATACTACATGAAGCAGTATCGAAATATTGGTAAAAACGAATATATTTACGTAAAATCACACTACATGGAAAACGTGAAAAAGTCACTATTTTACCATATATGAGGATTTTAACTTCAAATCATAGAGCGAGGTTTCGTATTATTTAGATCCAAGAACAGACATATGACAATGTTGTTTCCAATACAAATGATGAAAATCAATGTGCTTTCATTAGAATTAACTAAAATGTTCCTAATTTTCCGTTTATATTACCGATGGAAGATGTACACGAAAACCGCTCTATTCCAGCTGAAACGTCAATATATGCAATAAAAACAGAACTTTTCCCCTTTTCAATATCTTACTCAGTATTTTAACGAGAAACAAATAGATGATTGAAAGTGAAGTAATTAAGGTTAATTTCTAATCAATTATGTGTTTGCATCATTTATATTGAATAATTAATTAATTAATAACAATAAACTGAAAATTCACAAAAACGTGGAAAAACGGCAAAATATTGCCTAATTCGATGATATTTTGTTTAAATCACATAAAGGAATAGGGGATGATAAACGTCAAAATATTGCTAAATTCGATGATTTTTCGTACGAAACAAAATGCAAGAAAACTTGCTTAAAATGCTATATTATGCGACATTCTGAGATTTGAAGGCCAAATCACATATCGTGATACTACATGAAATAGTATCGAAATATTGGTAAAAACGAATATATTTACGTAAAATCACACTACATGGAAAACGTGAAAAAAGTCACTATTTTACCATATATGAGGATTTTAACTTCAAATCATAGAGCGAGGTTTCGTATTGTTTAGATCCAAGAAAAGACATATGACAATGTTGTTTCCAATACAAATGATAAAAATCAATGTGTTTTCATTAGAATTTACTAAAATGTTCCTGATTTCCGTTTATATTACCGATGGAAGATGTACACGTAAAACCGCTCTATTCCGGCTGAAACGTCGATATATGCAATAAAAACAGAACTTCTCCCCTTTTCAATCTCTTACCCAGTATTTTAACGAGAAACAAATAGATGATTGAAAGTGAAGTAATTAAGGTTAATTTCTAATCAATTATGTGTTTGCATCATTTTTACGTATATATAGTGAATTAATACCCATAAACTGAAAATTCACAAAAACGTGGAAAAACGGCAAAATATTGCCTAATTCGATGATATTTTGTTTAAATCACATTGAGAAAAAGGGGATGATAATCGTCAATATATTGCTAAATTCGATGATTTTTCGTACGAAACAAAATGCAAGAAAACTTGCTTAAAATGCTATATTATGCGACATTCTGAGATTTGAAGGCCAAATCACATATCGTGATACTACATGAAATAGTATCGAAATATTGGTAAAAATGAATATATTTACGTAATATCAAACTACATGGAAAACGTGAAAAAAGTCACTATTTTACCATATATGAGGATTTTAACTTCAAATCATAGAGCGAGGTTTCGTATTATTTAGATACAAGAAAAGACATATGACAATGTTGTTTCCAATACAAATGATAAAAATCAATGTGTTTTCATTAGAATTTACTAAAATGTTCCTGATTTTCCGTTTATATTACCGATGGAAGATGTACACGTAAAACCGCTCTATTCCGGCTGAAACGTCGATATATGCAATAAAAACAGAACTTCTCCCCTTTTCAATCTCTTACCCAGTATTTTAACGAGAAACAAATAGATGATTGAAAGTGAAGTAATTAAGGTTAATTTCTAATCAATTATGTGTTTGCATCATTTTTACGTATATATAGTGAATACCCGTAAACTGAAAATTCACAAAAACGTGGAAAAACGGCAAAATATTGCCTAATTCGATGACATTTTGTTTAAATAACATTGAGGAAAAGGGGATGATAAACGTCAAAATATTGCTAAATTCGATGATTTTTCGTACGAAACAAAATGCAAGAAAACTCGCTTAAAATGCTTTATTATGCGCTATTCTGAGATTTGAAGGCCAAATCTTATATCGTGATACTACATGAAGTAGTATCGAAATATTGGTAAAAACGAATATATTTACGTAAAATCACACTACATGGAAACGTGAAAAAAGTCACTATTTTACCATATATGAGGATTTTAACTTCAAATCATAGAGCGAGGTTTCGTATTAGTTAGATCCAAGAAAAGACATGACAATGTTGTTTCCAATACAAATGATGAAAATCAATGTGTTTTCATTAGAACTACCTAAAATGTTCCTGATTTTCCGTTTATATTACCGATGGAAGATTTACACGAAAACCGCTCATTTCCAGCTGAAACGTCGATATATGCAATAAAAACAGAACTTCTCCCCTTTTCAATATCTTACTCAGTATTTTAACGAGAAACAAATAGATGATTGAAAGTGAAGTAATTAAGGTTAATTTCTAATCAATTATGTGTTTGCATCATTTATATTGAATAATTAATTAATTAATAACAATAAACTGGAAATTCACAAAAACGTGGAAAAACGGCAAAATATTGCCTAATTCGATGATATTTTGTTTAAATCACATTAAGAAAAAGGGGGATGATAATCGTCAATATATTGCTAAATTCGATGATTTTTCGTACGAAACAAAATGCAAGAAAACTTGCTTAAAATGCTATATTATGCGACATTCTGAGATTTGAAGGCCAAATCACATATCGTGATACTACATGAAATAGTATCGAAATATTGGTAAAAATGAATATATTTACGTAATATCAAACTACATGGAAAACGTGAAAAAGTCACTATTTTACCATATATGAGGATTTTATTTTCAAATCATAGAGCGAGGTTTCGTATTATTTAGATCCAAGAAAAGACATATGACAATGTTGTTTCCAATACAAATGATAAAAATCAATGTGTTTTCATTAGAATTTACTAAAATGTTCCTGATTTTCCGTTTATATTACCGATGGAAGATGTCGGTAAAACCGCTCTATTCCGGCTGAAACGTCGATATATGCAATAAAAACAGAACGTCTCCCCTTTTCAATTTCTTACTCAGTATTTTAACGAGAAACAAATAGTTGATTGAAAATGAAGTTTTTAAGGTAATCTAATCAATTATGTGTTTGCATCATTTTTACGTATATATAGTGAATTAATACCCATAAACTGAAAATTCACAAAAACGTGGAAAAACGGCAAAATATTGCCTTATTCGATGATATTTTGTTTAAATCACATAGAGGAAAAGGCGATGATAAACGTGTAAATAGTGCTAAATTCGATGATTTTTCGTACGAAACAAATTGCAAGAAAACTCGCTTAAAATGCTTTATTATGCGACATACTGAGATTTGAAGGCCAAATCATATATCGTGATACTACATGAAGCAGTATCGAAATATTGGTAAAAACGAATATATTTACGTAAAATCACACTACATGGAAAACGTGAAAAAAGTCACTATTTTACCATATATGAGGATTTTAACTTCAAATCATAGAGCGAGGTTTCGTATTATTTAGATCCAAGAACAGACATATGACAATGTTGTTTCCAATACAAATGATGAAAATCAATGTGTTTTCATTAGAATTAACTAAAATGTTCCTAATTTTCCGTTTATATTACCGATGGAAGATGTACACGAAAACCGCTCTATTCCAGCTGAAACGTCGATATATGCAATAAAAACAGAACTTTTCCCCTTTTCAATATCTTACTCAGTATTTTAACGAGAAACAAATAGATGATTGAAAGTGAAGTAATTAAGGTTAATTTCTAATCAATTATGTGTTTGCATCATTTATATTGAATAATTAATTAATTAATAACAATAAACTGGAAATTCACAAAAACGTGGAAAAACGGCAAAATATTGCCTAATTCGATGATATTTTGTTTAAATCACATTTAGAAAAAGGGGGATGATAATCGTCAATATATTGCTAAATTCGATGATTTTTCGTACGAAACAAAATGCAAGAAAACTTGCTTAAAATGCTATATTATGCGACATTCTGAGATTTGAAGGCCAAATCACATATCGTGATACTACATGAAATAGTATCGAAATGATGGTAAAAATGAATATATTTACGTAATATCAAACTACATGGAAAACGTGAAAAAAGTCACTATTTTACCATATATGAGGATTTTAACTTCAAATCATAGAGCGAGGTTTCGTATTATTTAGATACAAGAAAAGACATATGACAATGTTGTTTCCAATACAAATGAGAAAAATCAATGTGTTTTCATTAGAATTTACTAAAATGTTCCTGATTTTCCGTTTATATTACCGATGGAAGATGTACACGTAAAACCGCTCCATTCCGGCTGAAACGTCGATATATGCAATAAAAACAGAACTTCTCCCCTTTTCAATCTCTTACTCAGTATTTTAACGAGAAACAAATAGTCGATTGAAAATGAAGTTTTTAAGGTTATTATCTAATCAATTATGTGTTTGCATCATTTTTACGTATATATAGTGAATTAATACCCGTAAACTGAAAATTCACAAAAACGTGGAAAAACGGCAAAATATTGCCTAATTCGATGACATTTTGTTTAAATAACATTGAGGAAAAGGGGATGATAAACGTCAAAATATTGCTAAATTCGATGATTTTTCGTACGAAACAAAATGCAAGAAAACTCGCTTAAAATGCTTTATTATGCGCTATTCTGAGATTTGAAGGCCAAATCTTATATCGTGATACTACATGAAGTAGTATCGAAATATTGGTAAAAACGAATATATTTACGTAAAATCACACTACATGGAAACGTGAAAAAAGTCACTATTTTACCATATATGAGGATTTTAACTTCAAATCATAGAGCGAGGTTTCGTATTATTTAGATCCAAGAAAAGACATGACAATGTTGTTTCCAATACAAATGATGAAAATCAATGTGTTTTCATTAGAACTACCTAAAATGTTCCTGATTTTCCGTTTATATTACCGATGGAAGATTTACACGAAAACCGCTCATTTCCAGCTGAAACGTCGATATATGCAATAAAAACAGAACTTCTCCCCTTTTCAATATCTTACTCAGTATTTTAACGAGAAACAAATAGATGATTGAAAGTGAAGTAATTAAGGTTAATTTCTAATCAATTATGTGTTTGCATCATTTATATTGAATAATTAATTAATTAATAACAATAAACTGGAAATTCACAAAAACGTGGAAAAACGGCAAAATATTGCCTAATTCGATGATATTTTGTTTAAATCACATTAAGAAAAAGGGGGATGATAATCGTCAATATATTGCTAAATTCGATGATTTTTCGTACGAAACAAAATGCAAGAAAACTTGCTTAAAATGCTATATTATGCGACATTCTGAGATTTGAAGGCCAAATCACATATCGTGATACTACATGAAATAGTATCGAAATATTGGTAAAAATGAATATATTTACGTAATATCAAACTACATGGAAAACGTGAAAAAGTCACTATTTTACCATATATGAGGATTTTAACTTCAAATCATTGAGCGAGGTTTCGTATTATTTAGATACAAGAAAAGACATATGACAATGTTGTTTCCAATACAAATGATAAAAATCAATGTGTTTTCATTAGAATTTACTAAAATGTTCCTGATTTCCGTTTATATTACCGATGGAAGATGTACACGTAAAACCGCTCTATTCCGGCTGAAACGTCGATATATGCAATAAAAACAGAACTTCTCCCCTTTTCAATCTCTTACCCAGTATTTTAACGAGAAACAAATAGATGATTGAAAGTGAAGTAATTAAGGTTAATTTCTAATCAATTATGTGTTTGCATCATTTATATTTAATAATTAATTAATCAATAACAATAAACTGAAAATTCACAAAACCGTGGAAAAACGGCAAAATATTGCCTAATTCGATGATATTTTGTTTAAATCACATAAAGGAAAAGGGGATGATAAACGTCAAAATATTGCTAAATTCGATGATTTTTCATACGAAACAAAGATTTGAAGACCATATCACATATCGTGATACTACATGAAATAGTATCGAAATATTGGTAAAAATGAATATATTTACGTAATATCAAACTACATGGAAAACGTGAAAAAAGTCACTATTTTACCAAATATGAGGATTTTATTTTCAAATCATAGAGCGAGGTTTCGTATTATTTAGATACAAGAAAAGACATATGACAATGTTGTTTCCAATACAAATGATAAAAATCAATGTGTTTTCACTAGAATTTACTAAAATGTTCCTGATTTTCCGTTTATATTACCGATGGAAGATGTCGGTAAAACCGCTCTATTCCGGCTGAAACGTCGATATATGCAATAAAAACAGAACTTCTCCCCTTTTCAATCTCTTACTCAGTATTTTAACGAGAAACAAATAGTTGATTGAAAATGAAGTTTTTAAGGTTATTATCTAAGCAATTATGTGTTTGCATCATTTTTACGTATATATAGTGAATTAATACCCATAAACTGAAAATTCACAAAAACGTGGAAAAACGGCAAAATATTGCCTAATTCGATGATATTTTGTTTAAATCACATTGAGAAAAAGGGGATGATAATCGTCAATATATTGCTAAATTCGATGATTTTTCGTACGAAACAAAATGCAAGAAAACTTGCTTAAAATGCTATATTATGCGACATTCTGAGATTTGAAGGCCAAATCACATATCGTGATACTACATGAAATAGTATCGAAATATTGGTAAAAATGAATATATTTACGTAATATCAAACTACATGGAAAACGTGAAAAAAGTCACTATTTTACCATATATGAGGATTTTAACTTCAAATCATAGAGCGAGGTTTCGTATTATTTAGATACAAGAAAAGACATATGACAATGTTGTTTCCAATACAAATGATAAAAATCAATGTGTTTTCATTAGAATTTACTAAAATGTTCCTGATTTTCCGTTTATATTACCGATGGAAGATGTACACGTAAAACCGCTCTATTCCGGCTGAAACGTCGATATATGCAATAAAAACAGAACTTCTCCCCTTTTCAATCTCTTACTCAGTATTTTAACGAGAAACAAATAGTCGATTGAAAATGAAGTTTTTAAGGTTATTATCTAATCAATTATGTGTTTGCATCATTTTTACGTATATATAGTGAATTAATACCCGTAAACTGAAAATTCACAAAAACGTGGAAAAACGGCAAAATATTGCCTAATTCGATGACATTTTGTTTAAATAACATTGAGGAAAAGGGGATGATAAACGTCAAAATATTGCTAAATTCGATGATTTTTCGTACGAAACAAAATGCAAGAAAACTCGCTTAAAATGCTTTATTATGCGACATTCTGAGATTTGAAGGCCAAATCTTATATCGTGATACTACATGAAGTAGTATCGAAATATTGGAAAAAACGAATATATTTACGTAAAATCAAACTACATGGAAAACGTGAAAAAGTCACTATTTTACCATATATGAGGATTTTAATTTCAAATCATAGAGCGAGGTTTCGTATTATTTAGATCCAAAAAAAGACATATGACAATGCTGTTTTCAATACAAATGATAAAAATCAATGTGTTTTCATTAGAATTTACTAAAATGTTCCTGATTTCTGTTTATATTAAGATGGAAGATGTACACGTAAAACCGCTCTATTCCGGCTGAAACGTCGATATATGCAATAAAAACAGAACTTCTCCCCTTTTCAATCTCTTACCAAGTATTTTAACGAGAAACAAATAGTCGATTGAAAATGAAGTTTTCAAGGTTATTATCTAATCAATTATGTGTTTGCATCATTTTTACGTATATATAGTGAATTAATACCCATAAACTGAAAATTCACAAAAACGTGGAAAAACGGCAAAATATTGCCTTATTCGATGATATTTTGTTTAAATCACATAGAGGAAAAGGGGATGATAAACGTGTAAATATTGCTAAATTCGATGATTTTTCGTACGAAACAAATTGCAAGAAAACTCGCTTAAAATGCTTTATTATGCGACATTCTGAGATTTGAAGGCCAAATCATATATCGTGATACTACATGAAGCAGTATCGAAATATTGGTAAAAACGAATATATTTACGTAAAATCACACTACATTGAAAACGTGAAAAAGTCACTATTTTACCATATATGAGGATTTTAACTTCAAATCATTGAGCGAGGTTTCGTATTATTTAGATACAAGAAAAGACATATGACAATGTTGTTTCCAATACAAATGATAAAAATCAATGTGTTTTCATTAGAATTTACTGAAATGTTCCTGATTTTCCGTTTATATTACCGATGGAAGATGTACACGTAAAACCGCTCTATTCCGGCTGAAACGTCGATATATGCAATAAAAACAGAACTTCTCCCCTTTTCAATCTCTTACTCAGTATTTTAACGAAAAACAAATAGTCGATTGAAAATGAAGTTTTTAAGGTTATTATCTAATCAATTATGTATTTGCATCATTTTTACGTATATATAGTGAATTAATACCCGTAAACTGAAAATTCACAAAAACGTGGAAAAACGGCAAAATATTGCCTAATTCGATGATATTTTGTTTAAATCACATAAAGGAAAGGGGATGATAAACGTCAAAATATTGCTAAATTCGATGATTTTTCATACTAAACTAAATGCAAGAAAACTTGCTTAAAATGCTATATTATGCGACATTCTGAGATTTGAAGGCCAAATCACATATCGTGATACTACATGAAATAGTATCGAAATATTGGTAAAAATGAATATATTTACGTAATATCAAACTACATTGAAAACGTGAAAAAAGTCACTATTTTACCATATATGAGGATTTTATTTTCAAATCATAAAGCGAGGTTTCGTATTATTTAGATCCAAGAAAAGACATGACAATGTTGTTTCCAATACAAATGATGAAAATCAATGTGTTTTCATTAGAATTACCTAAAATGTTCCTGATTTTCCGTTTATATTACCGATGGAAGATGTACACGAAAACCGCTCTATTCCAGCTGAAACGTCGATATATGCAATAAAAACAGAACTTCTCCCCTTTTCAATATCTTACTCAGTATTTTAACGAGAAACAAATAGATGATTGAAAGTGAAGTAATTAAGGTTAATTTCTAATCAATTATGTGTTTGCATCATTTATATTGAATAAATAATTAATTAATAACAATAAACTGGAAATTCACAAAAACGTGGAAAAACGGCAAAATATTGCCTAATTCGATGATATTTTGTTTAAATCACATTGAGAAAAAGGGGGATGATAATCGTCAATATATTGCTAAATTCGATGATTTTTCGTACGAAACAAAATGCAAGAAAACTTGCTTAAAATGCTATATTATGCGACATTCTGAGATTTGAAGGCCAAATCACATATCGTGATACTACATGAAATAGTATCGAAATATTGGTAAAAATGAATATATTTACGTAATATCAAACTACATGGAAAACGTGAAAAAAGTCACTATTTTACCATATATGAGGATTTTAACTTCAAATCATTGAGCGAGGTTTCGTATTATTTAGATACAAGAAAAGACATATGACAATGTTGTTTCCAATACAAATGATAAAAATCAATGTGTTTTCATTAGAATTTACTGAAATGTTCCTGGTTTTTCGTTTATATTACCGATGGAAGATGTACACGTAAAACCGCTCCATTCCGGCTGAAACGTCGATATATGCAATAAAAACAGAACTTCTCCCCTTTTCAATCTCTTACTCAGTATTTTAACGAAAAACAAATAGTCGATTGAAAATGAAGTTTTTGAGGTTATTATCTAATCAATTATGTATTTGCATCATTTTTACGTATATATAGTGAATTAATACCCGTAAACTGAAAATTCACAAAAACGTGGAAAAACGGCAAAATATTGCCTAATTCGATGATATTTTGTTTAAATCACATTGAGAAAAAGGGGATGATAAACGTCAAAATATTGCTAAATTCGATGATTTTTCATACGAAACTATAAGCAAGAAAACTTGCTTAAAATGCTATATTATGCGACATTCTGAGATTTGAAGGCCAAATCACATATCGTGATACTACATGAAATAGTATCGAAATATTGGTAAAAATGAATATATTTACGTAGTATCAAACTACAAGGAAAACGTGAAAAAGTCACTATTTTACCATATATGAGGATTTTAATTTCAAATCATAAAGCGAGGTTTCGTATTATTTAGATCCAAAAAAAGACATATGACAATGTTGTTTCCAATACAAATGATAAAAATCAATGTGTTTTCATTAGAATTTACTAAAATGTTCCTGATTTCTGTTTATATTAAGATGGAAGATGTACACGTAAAACCGCTCTATTCCGGCTGAAACGTCGATATATGCAATAAAAACAGAACTTCTCCCCTTTTCAATCTCTTACCAAGTATTTTAACGAGAAACAAATAGTCGATTGAAAATGAAGTAATTAAGGTTAATTTCTAATCAATTATGTGTTTGCATCATTTATATTGAATAAATAATTAATTAATAACAATAAACTGGAAATTCACAAAAACGTGGAAAAACGGCAAAATATTGCCTAATTCGATGATATTTTGTTTAAATCACATTGAGAAAAAGGGGGATGATAATCGTCAATATATTGCTAAATTCGATGATTTTTCGTACGAAACAAAATGCAAGAAAACTTGCTTAAAATGCTATATTATGCGACATTCTGAGATTTGAAGGCCAAATCACATATCGTGATACTACATGAAATAGTATCGAAATATTGGTAAAAATGAATATATTTACGTAATATCAAACTACATGGAAAACGTGAAAAAAGTCACTATTTTACCATATATGAGGATTTTAACTTCAAATCATTGAGCGAGGTTTCGTATTATTTAGATACAAGAAAAGACATATGACAATGTTGTTTCCAATACAAATGATAAAAATCAATGTGTTTTCATTAGAATTTACTGAAATGTTCCTGATTTTCCGTTTATATTACCGATGGAAGATGTACACGTAAAACCGCTCCATTCCGGCTGAAACGTCGATATATGCAATAAAAACAGAACTTCTCCCCTTTTCAATCTCTTACTCAGTATTTTAACGAAAAACAAATAGTCGATTGAAAATGAAGTTTTTAAGGTTATTATCTAATCAATTATGTATTTGCATCATTTTTACGTATATATAGTGAATTAATACCCGTAAACTGAAAATTCACAAAAACGTGGAAAAACGGCAAAATATTGCCTAATTCGATGATATTTTGTTTAAATCACATAAAGGAAAAGGGGATGATAAACGTCAAAATATTGCTAAATTCGATGATTTTTCATACGAAACTAAATGCAAGAAAACTTGCTTAAAATGCTATATTATGCGACATTCTGAGATTTGAAGGCCAAATCACATATCGTGATACTACATGAAATAGTATCGAAATATTGGTAAAAATGAATATATTTACGTAGTATCAAACTACAAGGAAAACGTGAAAAAGTCACTATTTTACCATATATGAGGATTTTAATTTCAAATCATAAAGCGAGGTTTCGTATTATTTAGATCCAAAAAAAGACATATGACAATGTTGTTTCCAATACAAATGATAAAAATCAATGTGTTTTCATTAGAATTTACTAAAATGTTCCTGATTTCTGTTTATATTAAGATGGAAGATGTACACGTAAAACCGCTCTATTCCGGCTGAAACGTCGATATATGCAATAAAAACAGAACTTCTCCCCTTTTCAATCTCTTACCAAGTATTTTAACGAGAAACAAATAGTCGATTGAAAATGAAGTTTTTAAGGTTATTATCTAATCAATTATGTGTTTGCATCATTTTTACGTATATATAGTGAATTAATACCCATAAACTGAAAATTCACAAAAACGTGGAAAAACGGCAAAATATTGCCTTATTCGATGATATTTTGTTTAAATCACATAGAGGAAAAGGGGATGATAAACGTGTAAATATTGCTAAATTCGATGATTTTTCGTACGAAACAAATTGCAAGAAAACTCGCTTAAAATGCTTTATTATGCGACATTCTGAGATTTGAAGGCCAAATCATATATCGTGATACTACATGAAGCAGAATCGAAATATTGGTAAAAACGAATATATTTACGTAAAATCACACTACATGGAAAACGTGAAAAAAGTCACTATTTTACCATATATGAGGATTTTAACTTCAAATCATAAAGCGAGGTTTCGTATTATTTAGATCCAAGAAAAGACATATGACAATGTTGTTTCCAATACAAATGATAAAAATCAATGTGTTTTCATTAGAATTTACTAAAATGTTCCTGATTTTCCGTTTATATTACCGATGGAAGATGTACACGTAAAACCGCTCTATTCCGGCTGAAACGTCGATATATGCAATAAAAACAGAACTTCTCCCCTTTTCAATCTCTTACTCAGTATTTTAACGAGAAACAAATAGTCGATTGAAAATGAAGTTTTTAAGGTTATTATCTAATCAATTATGTGTTTGCATCATTTTTACGTATATATAGTGAATTAATACCCGTAAACTGAAAATTCACAAAAACGTGGAAAAACGGCAAAATATTGCCTAATTCGATGATATTTTGTTTAAATCACATAGAGGAAAAGGGGATGATAAACGTCAAAATATTGCTAAATTCGATGATTTTTCGTACGAAACAAAATGCAAGAAAACTCGCTTAAAATGCTTTATTATGCGACATTCTGAGATTTGAAGGCCAAATCACATATCGTGATACTGCATGAAGTAGTATCGAAATATTGGTAAAAACGAATATATTTACGTAAAATCACACTACATGGAAAACGTGAAAAAAGTCACTATTTTACCATATATGAGGATTTTAACTTCAAATCATAGAGCGAGGTTTCGTATTATTTAGATCCAAGAAAAGACATGACAATGTTGTTTCCAATACAAATGATGAAAATCAATGTGTTTTCATTAGAATTACCTAAAATGTTCCTGATTTTCCGTTTATATTACCGATGGAAGATGTACACGAAAACCGCTCTATTCCAGCTGAAACGTCGATATATGCAATAAAAACAGAACTTCTCCCCTTTTCAATATCTTACTCAGTATTTTAACGAGAAACAAGTAGATGATTGAAAGTGAAGTAATTAAGGTTAATTTCTAATCAATTATGTGTTTGCATCATTTATATTTAATAATTAATTAATTAATAACAATAAACTGAAAATTCACAAAACCGTGGAAAAACGGCAAAATATTGCCTAATTCGATGATATTTTGTTTAAATCACATAAAGGAAAAGGGGATGATAAACGTCAAAATATTGCTAAATTCGATGATTTTTCATACGAAACAAAGATTTGAAGACCATATCACATATCGTGATACTACATGAAATAGTATCGAAATATTGGTAAAAATGAATATATTTACGTAATATCAAACTACATGGAAAACGTGAAAAAAGTCACTATTTTACCAAATATGAGGATTTTATTTTCAAATCATAGAGCGAGGTTTCGTATTATTTAGATCCAAGAAAGGACATATGACAATGTTGTTTCCAATACAAATGATAAAAATCAATGTTTTCATTAGAATTTACTAAAATGTTCCTGATTTTCCGTTTATATTACCGATGGAAGATGTACACGAAAACCGCTCTATTCCAGCTGAAACGTCGATATATGCAATAAAAACAGAACTTCTCCCCCTTTTCAATATCTTACTCAGTATTTTAACGAGAAACAAATAGATGATTGAAAGTGAAGTAATTAAGGTTAATTTCTAATCAATTATGTGTTTGCATCATTTATATTGAATAATTAATTAATTAATAACAATAAACTGGAAATTCACAAAAACGTGGAAAAACGGCAAAATATTGCCTAATTCGATGATATTTTGTTTAAATCACATTGAGAAAAAGGGGGATGATAATCGTCAATATATTGCTAAATTCGATGATTTTTCGTACGAAACAAAATGCAAGAAAACTTGCTTAAAATGCTATATTATGCGACATTCTGAGATTTGAAGGCCAAATCACATATCGTGATACTACATGAAATAGTATCGAAATATTGGTAAAAATGAATATATTTACGTAATATCAAACTACATGGAAAACGTGAAAAAAGTCACTATTTTACCATATATGAGGATTTTAACTTCAAATCATAGAGCGAGGTTTCGTATTATTTAGATACAAGAAAAGACATATGACAATGTTGTTTCCAATACAAATGATAAAAATCAATGTGTTTTCATTAGAATTTACTAAAATGTTCCTGATTTTCCGTTTATATTACCGATGGAAGATGTACACGTAAAACCGCTCTATTCCGGCTGAAACGTCGATATATGCAATAAAAACAGAACTTCTCCCCTTTTCAATCTCTTACTCAATATTTTAACGAGAAACAAATAGTCGATTGAAAATGAAGTTTTTAAGGTTATTATCTAATCAATTATGTGTTTGCATCATTTTTACGTATATATAGTGAATTAATACCCGTAAACTGAAAATTCACAAAAACGTGGAAAAACGGCAAAATATTGCCTAATTCGATGATATTTTGTTTAAATCACATAGAGGAAAAGGGGATGATAAACGTCAAAATATTGCTAAATTCGATGATTTTTCATACGAAACAAAATGCAAGAAAACTTGCTTAAAATGCTATATTATGCGACATTCTGAGATTTGAAGGCCAAATCACATATCGTGATACTACATGAAATAGTATCGAAATATTGGTAAAAATGAATATATTTACGTAATATCAAACTACATGGAAAACGTGAAAAAGTCACTATTTTACCAAATATGAGGATTTTATTTTCAAATCATAGAGCGAGGTTTCGTATTATTTAGATCCAAGAAAAGACATATGACAATGTTGTTTCCTATACAAATGATAAAAATCAATGTGTTTTCATTAGAATTTACTAAAATGTTCCTGATTTTCCGTTTATATTACCGATGGAAGATGTCGGTAAAACCGCTCTATTCCGGCTGAAACGTCGATATATGCAATAAAAACAGAACGTCTCCCCTTTTCAATTTCTTACTCAGTATTTTAACGAGAAACAAATAGTTGATTGAAAATGAAGTTTTTAAGGTAATCTAATCAATTATGTGTTTGCATCATTTTTACGTATATATAGTGAATTAATACCCATAAACTGAAAATTCACAAAAACGTGGAAAAACGGCAAAATATTGCCTTATTCGATGATATTTTGTTTAAATCACATAGAGGAAAAGGGGATGATAAACGTGTAAATAGTGCTAAATTCGATGATTTTTCGTACGAAACAAATTGCAAGAAAACTCGCTTAAAATGCTTTATTATGCGACATACTGAGATTTGAAGGCCAAATCATATATCGTGATACTACATGAAGCAGTATCGAAATATTGGTAAAAACGAATATATTTACGTAAAATCACACTACATGGAAAACGTGAAAAAAGTCACTATTTTACCATATATGAGGATTTTAACTTCAAATCATAGAGCGAGGTTTCGTATTATTTAGATCCAAGAACAGACATATGACAATGTTGTTTCCAATACAAATGATGAAAATCAATGTGTTTTCATTAGAATTAACTAAAATGTTCCTAATTTTCCGTTTATATTACCGATGGAAGATGTACACGAAAACCGCTCTATTCCAGCTGAAACGTCGATATATGCAATAAAAACAGAACTTTTCCCCTTTTCAATATCTTACTCAGTATTTTAACGAGAAACAAATAGATGATTGAAAGTGAAGTAATTAAGGTTAATTTCTAATCAATTATGTGTTTGCATCATTTATAATTAATAAATAATTAATTAATAACAATAAACTGGAAATTCACAAAAACGTGGAAAAACGGCAAAATATTGCCTAATTCGATGATATTTTGTTTAAATCACATTGAGAAAAAGGGGGATGATAATCGTCAATATATTGCTAAATTCGATGATTTTTCGTACGAAACAAAATGCAAGAAAACTTGCTTAAAATGCTATATTATGCGACATTCTGAGATTTGAAGGCCAAATCACATATCGTGATACTACATGAAATAGTATCGAAATATTGGTAAAAATGAATATATTTACGTAATATCAAACTACATGGAAAACGTGAAAAAAGTCACTATTTTACCATATATGAGGATTTTAACTTCAAATCATTGAGCGAGGTTTCGTATTATTTAGATACAAGAAAAGACATATGACAATGTTGTTTCCAATACAAATGATAAAAATCAATGTGTTTTCATTAG
Source organism: Procambarus clarkii (assembly GCF_040958095.1). Taxonomy (NCBI): domain Eukaryota; kingdom Metazoa; phylum Arthropoda; class Malacostraca; order Decapoda; family Cambaridae; genus Procambarus; species Procambarus clarkii. The sequence goes on along the minus strand of NC_091162.1, from coordinate 50,738,266 downwards.
AATTTACTGAAATGTTCCTGGTTTTTCGTTTATATTACCGATGGAAGATGTACACGTAAAACCGCTCCATTCCGGCTGAAACGTCGATATATGCAATAAAAACAGAACTTCTCCCCTTTTCAATCTCTTACTCAGTATTTTAACGAAAAACAAATAGTCGATTGAAAATGAAGTTTTTAAGGTTATTATCTAATCAATTATGTATTTGCATCATTTTTACGTATATATAGTGAATTAATACCCGTAAACTGAAAATTCACAAAAACGTGGAAAAACGGCAAAATATTGCCTAATTCGATGATATTTTGTTTAAATCACATTGAGAAAAAGGGGATGATAAACGTCAAAATATTGCTAAATTCGATGATTTTTCATACGAAACTAAAAGCAAGAAAACTTGCTTAAAATGCTATATTATGCGACATTCTGAGATTTGAAGGCCAAATCACATATCGTGATACTACATGAAATAGTATCGAAATATTGGTAAAAATGAATATATTTACGTAATATCAAACTACATGGAAAACGTGAAAAAAGTCACTATTTTACCAAATATGAGGATTTTATTTTCAAATCATAGAGCGAGGTTTCGTATTATTTAGATCCAAGAAAGGACATATGACAATGTTGTTTCCAATACAAATGATAAAAATCAATGTTTTCATTAGAATTTACTAAAATGTTCCTGATTTTCCGTTTATATTACCGATGGAAGATGTACACGAAAACCGCTCTATTCCAGCTGAAACGTCGATATATGCAATAAAAACAGAACTTCTCCCCCTTTTCAATATCTTACTCAGTATTTTAACGAGAAACAAATAGATGATTGAAAGTGAAGTAATTAAGGTTAATTTCTAATCAATTATGTGTTTGCATCATTTATATTGAATAATTAATTAATTAATAACAATAAACTGGAAATTCACAAAAACGTGGAAAAACGGCAAAATATTGCCTAATTCGATGATATTTTGTTTAAATCACATTGAGAAAAAGGGGGATGATAATCGTCAATATATTGCTAAATTCGATGATTTTTCGTACGAAACAAAATGCAAGAAAACTTGCTTAAAATGCTATATTATGCGACATTCTGAGATTTGAAGGCCAAATCACATATCGTGATACTACATGAAATAGTATCGAAATATTGGTAAAAATGAATATATTTACGTAATATCAAACTACATGGAAAACGTGAAAAAAGTCACTATTTTACCATATATGAGGATTTTAACTTCAAATCATAGAGCGAGGTTTCGTATTATTTAGATACAAGAAAAGACATATGACAATGTTGTTTCCAATACAAATGATAAAAATCAATGTGTTTTCATTAGAATTTACTAAAATGTTCCTGATTTTCCGTTTATATTACCGATGGAAGATGTACACGTAAAACCGCTCTATTCCGGCTGAAACGTCGATATATGCAATAAAAACAGAACTTCTCCCCTTTTCAATCTCTTACTCAATATTTTAACGAGAAACAAATAGTCGATTGAAAATGAAGTTTTTAAGGTTATTATCCAATCAATTATGTGTTTGCATCATTTTTACGTATATATAGTGAATTAATACCCGTAAACTGAAAATTCACAAAAACGTGGAAAAACGGCAAAATATTGCCTAATTCGATGATATTTTGTTTAAATCACATAGAGGAAAAGGGGATGATAAACGTCAAAATATTGCTAAATTCGATGATTTTTCATACGAAACAAAATGCAAGAAAACTTGCTTAAAATGCTATATTATGCGACATTCTGAGATTTGAAGGCCAAATCACATATCGTGATACTACATGAAATAGTATCGAAATATTGGTAAAAATGAATATATTTACGTAATATCAAACTACATGGAAAACGTGAAAAAGTCACTATTTTACCAAATATGAGGATTTTATTTTCAAATCATAGAGCGAGGTTTCGTATTATTTAGATCCAAGAAAAGACATATGACAATGTTGTTTCCTATACAAATGATAAAAATCAATGTGTTTTCATTAGAATTTACTAAAATGTTCCTGATTTTCCGTTTATATTACCGATGGAAGATGTCGGTAAAACCGCTCTATTCCGGCTGAAACGTCGATATATGCAATAAAAACAGAACGTCTCCCCTTTTCAATTTCTTACTCAGTATTTTAACGAGAAACAAATAGTTGATTGAAAATGAAGTTTTTAAGGTAATCTAATCAATTATGTGTTTGCATCATTTTTACGTATATATAGTGAATTAATACCCATAAACTGAAAATTCACAAAAACGTGGAAAAACGGCAAAATATTGCCTTATTCGATGATATTTTGTTTAAATCACATAGAGGAAAAGGGGATGATAAACGTGTAAATAGTGCTAAATTCGATGATTTTTCGTACGAAACAAATTGCAAGAAAACTCGCTTAAAATGCTTTATTATGCGACATACTGAGATTTGAAGGCCAAATCATATATCGTGATACTACATGAAGCAGTATCGAAATATTGGTAAAAACGAATATATTTACGTAAAATCACACTACATGGAAAACGTGAAAAAAGTCACTATTTTACCATATATGAGGATTTTAACTTCAAATCATAGAGCGAGGTTTCGTATTATTTAGATCCAAGAACAGACATATGACAATGTTGTTTCCAATACAAATGATGAAAATCAATGTGTTTTCATTAGAATTAACTAAAATGTTCCTAATTTTCCGTTTATATTACCGATGGAAGATGTACACGAAAACCGCTCTATTCCAGCTGAAACGTCGATATATGCAATAAAAACAGAACTTTTCCCCTTTTCAATATCTTACTCAGTATTTTAACGAGAAACAAATAGATGATTGAAAGTGAAGTAATTAAGGTTAATTTCTAATCAATTATGTGTTTGCATCATTTATATTGAATAAATAATTAATTAATAACAATAAACTGGAAATTCACAAAAACGTGGAAAAACGGCAAAATATTGCCTAATTCGATGATATTTTGTTTAAATCACATTGAGAAAAAGGGGGATGATAATCGTCAATATATTGCTAAATTCGATGATTTTTCGTACGAAACAAAATGCAAGAAAACTTGCTTAAAATGCTATATTATGCGACATTCTGAGATTTGAAGGCCAAATCACATATCGTGATACTACATGAAATGGTATCGAAATATTGGTAAAAATGAATATATTTACGTAATATCAAACTACATGGAAAACGTGAAAAAAGTCACTATTTTACCATATATGAGGATTTTAACTTCAAATCATTGAGCGAGGTTTCGTATTATTTAGATACAAGAAAAGACATATGACAATGTTGTTTCCAATACAAATGATAAAAATCAATGTGTTTTCATTAGAATTTACTGAAATGTTCCTGGTTTTTCGTTTATATTACCGATGGAAGATGTACACGTAAAACCGCTCCATTCCGGCTGAAACGTCGATATATGCAATAAAAACAGAACTTCTCCCCTTTTCAATCTCTTACTCAGTATTTTAACGAAAAACAAATAGTCGATTGAAAATGAAGTTTTTAAGGTTATTATCTAATCAATTATGTATTTGCATCATTTTTACGTATATATAGTGAATTAATACCCGTAAACTGAAAATTCACAAAAACGTGGAAAAACGGCAAAATATTGCCTAATTCGATGATATTTTGTTTAAATCACATTGAGAAAAAGGGGATGATAAACGTCAAAATATTGCTAAATTCGATGATTTTTCATACGAAACTAAAAGCAAGAAAACTTGCTTAAAATGCTATATTATGCGACATTCTGAGATTTGAAGGCCAAATCACATATCGTGATACTACATGAAATAGTATCGAAATATTGGTAAAAATGAATATATTTACGTAGTATCAAACTACAAGGAAAACGTGAAAAAGTCACTATTTTACCATATATGAGGATTTTAATTTCAAATCATAAAGCGAGGTTTCGTATTATTTAGATCCAAAAAAAGACATATGACAATGTTGTTTCCAATACAAATGATAAAAATCAATGTGTTTTCATTAGAATTTACTAAAATGTTCCTGATTTCTGTTTATATTAAGATGGAAGATGTACACGTAAAACCGCTCTATTCCGGCTGAAACGTCGATATATGCAATAAAAACAGAACTTCTCCCCTTTTCAATCTCTTACCAAGTATTTTAACGAGAAACAAATAGTCGATTGAAAATGAAGTAATTAAGGTTAATTTCTAATCAATTATGTGTTTGCATCATTTATATTGAATAAATAATTAATTAATAACAATAAACTGGAAATTCACAAAAACGTGGAAAAACGGCAAAATATTGCCTAATTCGATGATATTTTGTTTAAATCACATTGAGAAAAAGGGGGATGATAATCGTCAATATATTGCTAAATTCGATGATTTTTCGTACGAAACAAAATGCAAGAAAACTTGCTTAAAATGCTATATTATGCGACATTCTGAGATTTGAAGGCCAAATCACATATCGTGATACTACATGAAATAGTATCGAAATATTGGTAAAAATGAATATATTTACGTAGTATCAAACTACAAGGAAAACGTGAAAAAGTCACTATTTTACCATATATGAGGATTTTAATTTCAAATCATAAAGCGAGGTTTCGTATTATTTAGATCCAAGAAAAGACATATGACAATGTTGTTTCCAATACAAATGATAAAAATCAATGTGTTTTCATTAGAATTTACTAAAATGTTCCTGATTTCTGTTTATATTAAGATGGAAGATGTACACGTAAAACCGCTCTATTCCGGCTGAAACGTCGATATATGCAATAAAAACAGAACTTCTCCCCTTTTCAATCTCTTACCAAGTATTTTAACGAGAAACAAATAGTCGATTGAAAATGAAGTTTTTAAGGTTATTATCTAATCAATTATGTGTTTGCATCATTTTTACGTATATATAGTGAATTAATACCCATAAACTGAAAATTCACAAAAACGTGGAAAAACGGCAAAATATTGCCTTATTCGATGATATTTTGTTTAAATCACATAGAGGAAAAGGGGATGATAAACGTGTAAATATTGCTAAATTCGATGATTTTTCGTACGAAACAAATTGCAAGAAAACTCGCTTAAAATGCTTTATTATGCGACATTCTGAGATTTGAAGGCCAAATCATATATCGTGATACTACATGAAGCAGAATCGAAATATTGGTAAAAACGAATATATTTACGTAAAATCACACTACATGGAAAACGTGAAAAAAGTCACTATTTTACCATATATGAGGATTTTAACTTCAAATCATAAAGCGAGGTTTCGTATTATTTAGATCCAAGAAAAGACATATGACAATGTTGTTTCCAATACAAATGATAAAAATCAATGTGTTTTCATTAGAATTTACTAAAATGTTCCTGATTTTCCGTTTATATTACCGATGGAAGATGTACACGTAAAACCGCTCTATTCCGGCTGAAACGTCGATATATGCAATAAAAACAGAACTTTTCCCCTTTTCAATCTCTTACTCAGTATTTTAACGAGAAACAAATAGTCGATTGAAAATGAAGTTTTTAAGGTTATTATCTAATCAATTATGTGTTTGCATCATTTTTACGTATATATAGTGAATTAATACCCGTAAACTGAAAATTCACAAAAACGTGGAAAAACGGCAAAATATTGCCTAATTCGATGATATTTTGTTTAAATCACATAGAGGAAAAGGGGATGATAAACGTCAAAATATTGCTAAATTCGATGATTTTTCGTACGAAACAAAATGCAAGAAAACTCGCTTAAAATGCTTTATTATGCGACATTCTGAGATTTGAAGGCCAAATCACATATCGTGATACTGCATGAAGTAGTATCGAAATATTGGTAAAAACGAATATATTTACGTAAAATCACACTACATGGAAAACGTGAAAAAAGTCACTATTTTACCATATATGAGGATTTTAACTTCAAATCATAGAGCGAGGTTTCGTATTATTTAGATCCAAGAAAAGACATGACAATGTTGTTTCCAATACAAATGATGAAAATCAATGTGTTTTCATTAGAATTACCTAAAATGTTCCTGATTTTCCGTTTATATTACCGATGGAAGATGTACACGAAAACCGCTCTATTCCAGCTGAAACGTCGATATATGCAATAAAAACAGAACTTCTCCCCTTTTCAATATCTTACTCAGTATTTTAACGAGAAACAAGTAGATGATTGAAAGTGAAGTAATTAAGGTTAATTTCTAATCAATTATGTGTTTGCATCATTTATATTTAATAATTAATTAATTAATAACAATAAACTGAAAATTCACAAAACCGTGGAAAAACGGCAAAATATTGCCTAATTCGATGATATTTTGTTTAAATCACATAAAGGAAAAGGGGATGATAAACGTCAAAATATTGCTAAATTCGATGATTTTTCATACGAAACAAAGATTTGAAGACCATATCACATATCGTGATACTACATGAAATAGTATCGAAATATTGGTAAAAATGAATATATTTACGTAATATCAAACTACATGGAAAACGTGAAAAAAGTCACTATTTTACCAAATATGAGGATTTTATTTTCAAATCATAGAGCGAGGTTTCGTATTATTTAGATCCAAGAAAGGACATATGACAATGTTGTTTCCAATACAAATGATAAAAATCAATGTTTTCATTAGAATTTACTAAAATGTTCCTGATTTTCCGTTTATATTACCGATGGAAGATGTACACGAAAACCGCTCTATTCCAGCTGAAACGTCGATATATGCAATAAAAACAGAACTTCTCCCCCTTTTCAATATCTTACTCAGTATTTTAACGAGAAACAAATAGATGATTGAAAGTGAAGTAATTAAGGTTAATTTCTAATCAATTATGTGTTTGCATCATTTATATTGAATAATTAATTAATTAATAACAATAAACTGGAAATTCACAAAAACGTGGAAAAACGGCAAAATATTGCCTAATTCGATGATATTTTGTTTAAATCACATTGAGAAAAAGGGGGATGATAATCGTCAATATATTGCTAAATTCGATGATTTTTCGTACGAAACAAAATGCAAGAAAACTTGCTTAAAATGCTATATTATGCGACATTCTGAGATTTGAAGGCCAAATCACATATCGTGATACTACATGAAATAGTATCGAAATATTGGTAAAAATGAATATATTTACGTAATATCAAACTACATGGAAAACGTGAAAAAAGTCACTATTTTACCATATATGAGGATTTTAACTTCAAATCATAGAGCGAGGTTTCGTATTATTTAGATACAAGAAAAGACATATGACAATGTTGTTTCCAATACAAATGATAAAAATCAATGTGTTTTCATTAGAATTTACTAAAATGTTCCTGATTTTCCGTTTATATTACCGATGGAAGATGTACACGTAAAACCGCTCTATTCCGGCTGAAACGTCGATATATGCAATAAAAACAGAACTTCTCCCCTTTTCAATCTCTTACTCAATATTTTAACGAGAAACAAATAGTCGATTGAAAATGAAGTTTTTAAGGTTATTATCTAATCAATTATGTGTTTGCATCATTTTTACGTATATATAGTGAATTAATACCCGTAAACTGAAAATTCACAAAAACGTGGAAAAACGGCAAAATATTGCCTAATTCGATGATATTTTGTTTAAATCACATAGAGGAAAAGGGGATGATAAACGTCAAAATATTGCTAAATTCGATGATTTTTCATACGAAACAAAATGCAAGAAAACTTGCTTAAAATGCTATATTATGCGACATTCTGAGATTTGAAGGCCAAATCACATATCGTGATACTACATGAAATAGTATCGAAATATTGGTAAAAATGAATATATTTACGTAATATCAAACTACATGGAAAACGTGAAAAAGTCACTATTTTACCAAATATGAGGATTTTATTTTCAAATCATAGAGCGAGGTTTCGTATTATTTAGATCCAAGAAAAGACATATGACAATGTTGTTTCCTATACAAATGATAAAAATCAATGTGTTTTCATTAGAATTTACTAAAATGTTCCTGATTTTCCGTTTATATTACCGATGGAAGATGTCGGTAAAACCGCTCTATTCCGGCTGAAACGTCGATATATGCAATAAAAACAGAACGTCTCCCCTTTTCAATTTCTTACTCAGTATTTTAACGAGAAACAAATAGTTGATTGAAAATGAAGTTTTTAAGGTAATCTAATCAATTATGTGTTTGCATCATTTTTACGTATATATAGTGAATTAATACCCATAAACTGAAAATTCACAAAAACGTGGAAAAACGGCAAAATATTGCCTTATTCGATGATATTTTGTTTAAATCACATAGAGGAAAAGGGGATGATAAACGTGTAAATAGTGCTAAATTCGATGATTTTTCGTACGAAACAAATTGCAAGAAAACTCGCTTAAAATGCTTTATTATGCGACATACTGAGATTTGAAGGCCAAATCATATATCGTGATACTACATGAAGCAGTATCGAAATATTGGTAAAAACGAATATATTTACGTAAAATCACACTACATGGAAAACGTGAAAAAAATCACTATTTTACCATATATGAGGATTTTAACTTCAAATCATAGAGCGAGGTTTCGTATTATTTAGATCCAAGAACAGACATATGACAATGTTGTTTCCAATACAAATGATGAAAATCAATGTGTTTTCATTAGAATTAACTAAAATGTTCCTAATTTTCCGTTTATATTACCGATGGAAGATGTACACGAAAACCGCTCTATTCCAGCTGAAACGTCGATATATGCAATAAAAACAGAACTTTTCCCCTTTTCAATATCTTACTCAGTATTTTAACGAGAAACAAATAGATGATTGAAAGTGAAGTAATTAAGGTTAATTTCTAATCAATTATGTGTTTGCATCATTTATATTGAATAATTAATTAATTAATAACAATAAACTGAAAATTCACAAAAACGTGGAAAAACGGCAAAATATTGCCTAATTCGATGATATTTTGTTTAAATCACATTGAGAAAAAGGGGATGATAATCGTCAATATATTGCTAAATTCGATGATTTTTCGTACGAAACAAAATGCAAGATAACTTGCTTAAAATGCTATATTATGCGACATTCTGAGATTTGAAGGCCAAATCACATATCGTGATACTACATGAAATAGTATCGAAATATTGGTAAAAATGAATATATTTACGTAATATCAAACTACATGGAAAACGTGAAAAAAGTCACTATTTTACCATATATGAGGATTTTAACTTCAAATCATAGAGCGAGGTTTCGTATTATTTAGATACAAGAAAAGACATATGACAATGTTGTTTCCAATACAAATGATAAAAATCAATGTGTTTTCATTAGAATTTACTAAAATGTTCCTGATTTTCCGTTTATATTACCGATGGAAGATGTACACGTAAAACCGCTCTATTCCGGCTGAAACGTCGATATATGCAATAAAAACAGAACTTCTCCCCTTTTCAATCTCTTACTCAGTATTTTAACGAGAAACAAATAGTCGATTGAAAATGAAGTTTTTAAGGTTATTATCTAATCAATTATGTGTTTGCATCATTTTTACGTATATATAGTGAATTAATACCCGTAAACTGAAAATTCACAAAAACGTGGAAAAACGGCAAAATATTGCCTAATTCGATGACATTTTGTTTAAATAACATTGAGGAAAAGGGGATGATAAACGTCAAAATATTGCTAAATTCGATGATTTTTCGTACGAAACAAAATGCAAGAAAACTCGCTTAAAATGCTTTATTATGCGCTATTCTGAGATTTGAAGGCCAAATCTTATATCGTGATACTACATGAAGTAGTATCGAAATATTGGTAAAAACGAATATATTTACGTAAAATCACACTACATGGAAACGTGAAAAAAGTCACTATTTTACCATATATGAGGATTTTAACTTCAAATCATAGAGCGAGGTTTCGTATTATTTAGATCCAAGAAAAGACATGACAATGTTGTTTCCAATACAAATGATGAAAATCAATGTGTTTTCATTAGAACTACCTAAAATGTTCCTGATTTTCCGTTTATATTACCGATGGAAGATTTACACGAAAACCGCTCATTTCCAGCTGAAACGTCGATATATGCAATAAAAACAGAACTTCTCCCCTTTTCAATATCTTACTCAGTATTTTAACGAGAAACAAATAGATGATTGAAAGTGAAGTAATTAAGGTTAATTTCTAATCAATTATGTGTTTGCATCATTTATATTGAATAATTAATTAATTAATAACAATAAACTGGAAATTCACAAAAACGTGGAAAAACGGCAAAATATTGCCTAATTCGATGATATTTTGTTTAAATCACATTATGAAAAAGGGGGATGATAATCGTCAATATATTGCTAAATTCGATGATTTTTCGTACGAAACAAAATGCAAGAAAACTTGCTTAAAATGCTATATTATGCGACATTCTGAGATTTGAAGGCCAAATCACATATCGTGATACTACATGAAATAGTATCGAAATATTGGTAAAAATGAATATATTTACGTAATATCAAACTACATGGAAAACGTGAAAAAGTCACTATTTTACCATATATGAGGATTTTATTTTCAAATCATAGAGCGAGGTTTCGTATTATTTAGATCCAAGAAAAGACATATGACAATGTTGTTTCCAATACAAATGATAAAAATCAATGTGTTTTCATTAGAATTTACTGAAATGTTCCTGATTTTCCGTTTATATTACCGATGGAAGATGTCGGTAAAACCGCTCTATTCCGGCTGAAACGTCGATATATGCAATAAAAACAGAACGTCTCCCCTTTTCAATTTCTTACTCAGTATTTTAACGAGAAACAAATAGTTGATTGAAAATGAAGTTTTTAAGGTAATCTAATCAATTATGTGTTTGCATCATTTTTACGTATATATAGTGAATTAATACCCATAAACTGAAAATTCACAAAAACGTGGAAAAACGGCAAAATATTGCCTTATTCGATGATATTTTGTTTAAATCACATAGAGGAAAAGGGGATGATAAACGTGTAAATAGTGCTAAATTCGATGATTTTTCGTACGAAACAAATTGCAAGAAAACTCGCTTAAAATGCTTTATTATGCGACATACTGAGATTTGAAGGCCAAATCATATATCGTGATACTACATGAAGCAGTATCGAAATATTGGTAAAAACGAATATATTTACGTAAAATCACACTACATGGAAAACGTGAAAAAAGTCACTATTTTACCATATATGAGGATTTTAACTTCAAATCATAGAGCGAGGTTTCGTATTATTTAGATCCAAGAACAGACATATGACAATGTTGTTTCCAATACAAATGATGAAAATCAATGTGTTTTCATTAGAATTAACTAAAATGTTCCTAATTTTCCGTTTATATTACCGATGGAAGATGTACACGAAAACCGCTCTATTCCAGCTGAAACGTCGATATATGCAATAAAAACAGAACTTTTCCCCTTTTCAATATCTTACTCAGTATTTTAACGAGAAACAAATAGATGATTGAAAGTGAAGTAATTAAGGTTAATTTCTAATCAATTATGTGTTTGCATCATTTATATTGAATAATTAATTAATTAATAACAATAAACTGAAAATTCACAAAAACGTGGAAAAACGGCAAAATATTGCCTAATTCGATGATATTTTGTTTAAATCACATAAAGGAAAAGGGGATGATAAACGTCAAAATATTGCTAAATTCGATGATTTTTCGTACGAAACAAAATGCAAGAAAACTTGCTTAAAATGCTATATTATGCGACATTCTGAGATTTGAAGGCCAAATCACATATCGTGATACTACATGAAATAGTATCGAAATATTGGTAAAAACGAATATATTTACGTAAAATCACACTACATGGAAAACGTGAAAAAAGTCACTATTTTACCATATATGAGGATTTTAACTTCAAATCATAGAGCGAGGTTTCGTATTGTTTAGATCCAAGAAAAGACATATGACAATGTTGTTTCCAATACAAATGATAAAAATCAATGTGTTTTCATTAGAATTTACTAAAATGTTCCTGATTTCCGTTTATATTACCGATGGAAGATGTACACGTAAAACCGCTCTATTCCGGCTGAAACGTCGATATATGCAATAAAAACAGAACTTCTCCCCTTTTCAATCTCTTACCCAGTATTTTAACGAGAAACAAATAGATGATTGAAAGTGAAGTAATTAAGGTTAATTTCTAATCAATTATGTGTTTGCATCATTTTTACGTATATATAGTGAATTAATACCCATAAACTGAAAATTCACAAAAACGTGGAAAAACGGCAAAATATTGCCTAATTCGATGATATTTTGTTTAAATCACATTGAGAAAAAGGGGATGATAATCGTCAATATATTGCTAAATTCGATGATTTTTCGTACGAAACAAAATGCAAGAAAACTTGCTTAAAATGCTATATTATGCGACATTCTGAGATTTGAAGGCCAAATCACATATCGTGATACTACATGAAATAGTATCGAAATATTGGTAAAAATGAATATATTTACGTAATATCAAACTACATGGAAAACGTGAAAAAAGTCACTATTTTACCATATATGAGGATTTTAACTTCAAATCATAGAGCGAGGTTTCGTATTATTTAGATACAAGAAAAGACATATGACAATGTTGTTTCCAATACAAATGATAAAAATCAATGTGTTTTCATTAGAATTTACTAAAATGTTCCTGATTTTCCGTTTATATTACCGATGGAAGATGTACACGTAAAACCGCTCTATTCCGGCTGAAACGTCGATATATGCAATAAAAACAGAACTTCTCCCCTTTTCAATCTCTTACTCAGTATTTTAACGAGAAACAAATAGTCGATTGAAAATGAAGTTTTTAAGGTTATTATCTAATCAATTATGTGTTTGCATCATTTTTACGTATATATAGTGAATTAATACCCGTAAACTGAAAATTCACAAAAACGTGGAAAAACGGCAAAATATTGCCTAATTCGATGACATTTTGTTTAAATAACATTGAGGAAAAGGGGATGATAAACGTCAAAATATTGCTAAATTCGATGATTTTTCGTACGAAACAAAATGCAAGAAAACTCGCTTAAAATGCTTTATTATGCGCTATTCTGAGATTTGAAGGCCAAATCTTATATCGTGATACTACATGAAGTAGTATCGAAATATTGGTAAAAACGAATATATTTACGTAAAATCACACTACATGGAAACGTGAAAAAAGTCACTATTTTACCATATATGAGGATTTTAACTTCAAATCATAGAGCGAGGTTTCGTATTATTTAGATCCAAGAAAAGACATGACAATGTTGTTTCCAATACAAATGATGAAAATCAATGTGTTTTCATTAGAACTACCTAAAATGTTCCTGATTTTCCGTTTATATTACCGATGGAAGATTTACACGAAAACCGCTCATTTCCAGCTGAAACGTCGATATATGCAATAAAAACAGAACTTCTCCCCTTTTCAATATCTTACTCAGTATTTTAACGAGAAACAAATAGATGATTGAAAGTGAAGTAATTAAGGTTAATTTCTAATCAATTATGTGTTTGCATCATTTATATTGAATAATTAATTAATTAATAACAATAAACTGGAAATTCACAAAAACGTGGAAAAACGGCAAAATATTGCCTAATTCGATGATATTTTGTTTAAATCACATTAAGAAAAAGGGGGATGATAATCGTCAATATATTGCTAAATTCGATGATTTTTCGTACGAAACAAAATGCAAGAAAACTTGCTTAAAATGCTATATTATGCGACATTCTGAGATTTGAAGGCCAAATCACATATCGTGATACTACATGAAATAGTATCGAAATATTGGTAAAAATGAATATATTTACGTAATATCAAACTACATGGAAAACGTGAAAAAGTCACTATTTTACCATATATGAGGATTTTAACTTCAAATCATTGAGCGAGGTTTCGTATTATTTAGATACAAGAAAAGACATATGACAATGTTGTTTCCAATACAAATGATAAAAATCAATGTGTTTTCATTAGAATTTACTAAAATGTTCCTGATTTCCGTTTATATTACCGATGGAAGATGTACACGTAAAACCGCTTTATTCCGGCTGAAACGTCGATATATGCAATAAAAACAGAACTTCTCCCCTTTTCAATCTCTTACCCAGTATTTTAAGGAGAAACAAATAGATGATTGAAAGTGAAGTAATTAAGGTTAATTTCTAATCAATTATGTGTTTGCATCATTTATATTTAATAATTAATTAATCAATAACAATAAACTGAAAATTCACAAAACCGTGGAAAAACGGCAAAATATTGCCTAATTCGATGATATTTTGTTTAAATCACATAAAGGAAAAGGGGATGATAAACGTCAAAATATTGCTAAATTCGATGATTTTTCATACGAAACAAAGATTTGAAGACCATATCACATATCGTGATACTACATGAAATAGTATCGAAATATTGGTAAAAATGAATATATTTACGTAATATCAAACTACATGGAAAACGTGAAAAAAGTCACTATTTTACCAAATATGAGGATTTTATTTTCAAATCATAGAGCGAGGTTTCGTATTATTTAGATCCAAGAAAAGACATATGACAATGTTGTTTCCAATACAAATGATAAAAATCAATGTGTTTTCACTAGAATTTACTAAAATGTTCCTGATTTTCCGTTTATATTACCGATGGAAGATGTCGGTAAAACCGCTCTATTCCGGCTGAAACGTCGATATATGCAATAAAAACAGAACTTCTCCCCTTTTCAATCTCTTACTCAGTATTTTAACGAGAAACAAATAGTTGATTGAAAATGAAGTTTTTAAGGTTATTATCTAAGCAATTATGTGTTTGCATCATTTTTACGTATATATAGTGAATTAATACCCATAAACTGAAAATTCACAAAAACGTGGAAAAACGGCAAAATATTGCCTAATTCGATGATATTTTGTTTAAATCACATTGAGAAAAAGGGGATGATAATCGTCAATATATTGCTAAATTCGATGATTTTTCGTACGAAACAAAATGCAAGAAAACTTGCTTAAAATGCTATATTATGCGACATTCTGAGATTTGAAGGCCAAATCACATATCGTGATACTACATGAAATAGTATCGAAATATTGGTAAAAATGAATATATTTACGTAATATCAAACTACATGGAAAACGTGAAAATTCACTATTTTACCATATATGAGGATTTTAACTTCAAATCATAGAGCGAGGTTTCGTATTATTTAGATACAAGAAAAGACATATGACAATGTTGTTTCCAATACAAATGATAAAAATCAATGTGTTTTCATTAGAATTTACTAAAATGTTCCTGATTTTCCGTTTATATTACCGATGGAAGATGTACACGTAAAACCGCTCTATTCCGGCTGAAACGTCGATATATGCAATAAAAACAGAACTTCTCCCCTTTTCAATCTCTTACTCAGTATTTTAACGAGAAACAAATAGTCGATTGAAAATGAAGTTTTTAAGGTTATTATCTAATCAATTATGTGTTTGCATCATTTTTACGTATATATAGTGAATTAATACCCGTAAACTGAAAATTCACAAAAACGTGGAAAAACGGCAAAATATTGCCTAATTCGATGACATTTTGTTTAAATAACATTGAGGAAAAGGGGATGATAAACGTCAAAATATTGCTAAATTCGATGATTTTTCGTACGAAACAAAATGCAAGAAAACTCGCTTAAAATGCTTTATTATGCGACATTCTGAGATTTGAAGGCCAAATCTTATATCGTGATACTACATGAAGTAGTATCGAAATATTGGTAAAAACGAATATATTTACGTAAAATCACACTACATGGAAACGTGAAAAAAGTCACTATTTTACCATATATGAGGATTTTAACTTCAAATCATAGAGCGAGGTTTCGTATTATTTAGATCCAAGAAAAGACATGACAATGTTGTTTCCAATACAAATGATGAAAATCAATGTGTTTTCATTAGAACTACCTAAAATGTTCCTGATTTTCCGTTTATATTACCGATGGAAGATGTACACGAAAACCGCTCAATTCCAGCTGAAACGTCGATATATGCAATAAAAACAGAACTTCTCCCCTTTTCAATATCTTACTCAGTATTTTAACGAGAAACAAATAGATGATTGAAAGTGAAGTAATTAAGGTTAATTTCTAATCAATTATGTGTTTGCATCATTTATATTGAATAATTAATTAATTAATAACAATAAACTGGAAATTCACAAAAACGTGGAAAAACGGCAAAATATTGCCTAATTCGATGATATTTTGTTTAAATCACATTGAGAAAAAGGGGGATGATAATCGTCAATATATTGCTAAATTCGATGATTTTTCGTACGAAACAAAATGCAAGAAAACTTGCTTAAAATGCTATATTATGCGACATTCTGAGATTTGAAGGCCAAATCACATATCGTGATACTACATGAAATAGTATCGAAATATTGGTAAAAATGAATATATTTACGTAATATCAAACTACATGGAAAACGTGAAAAAAGTCACTATTTTACCATATATGAGGATTTTAACTTCAAATCATTGAGCGAGGTTTCGTATTATTTAGATACAAGAAAAGACATATGACAACGTTGTTTCCAATACAAATGATAAAAATCAATGTGTTTTCATTAGAATTTACTGAAATGTTCCTGATTTTCCGTTTATATTACCGATGGAAGATGTCGGTAAAACCGCTCTATTCCGGCTGAAACGTCGATATATGCAATAAAAACAGAACGTCTCCCCTTTTCAATTTCTTACTCAGTATTTTAACGAGAAACAAATAGTTGATTGAAAATGAAGTTTTTAAGGTAATCTAATCAATTATGTGTTTGCATCATTTTTACGTATATATAGTGAATTAATACCCATAAACTGAAAATTCAAAAAACGTGGAAAAACGGCAAAATATTGCCTAATTCGATGATATTTTGTTTAAATCACATTGAGAAAAAGGGGATGATAATCGTCAATATATTGCTAAATTCGATGATTTTTCGTACGAAACAAAATGCAAGAAAACTTGCTTAAAATGCTATATTATGCGACATTCTGAGATTTGAAGGCCAAATCACATATCGTGATACTACATGAAATAGTATCGAAATATTGGTAAAAATGAATATATTTACGTAATATCAAACTACATGGAAAACGTGAAAAAAGTCACTATTTTACCATATATGAGGATTTTAACTTCAAATCATTGAGCGAGGTTTCGTATTATTTAGATACAAGAAAAGACATATGACAACGTTGTTTCCAATACAAATGATAAAAATCAATGTGTTTTCATTAGAATTTACTGAAATGTTCCTGATTTTCCGTTTATATTACCGATGGAAGATGTCGGTAAAACCGCTCTATTCCGGCTGAAACGTCGATATATGCAATAAAAACAGAACGTCTCCCCTTTTCAATTTCTTACTCAGTATTTTAACGAGAAACAAATAGTTGATTGAAAATGAAGTTTTTAAGGTAATCTAATCAATTATGTGTTTGCATCATTTTTACGTATATATAGTGAATTAATACCCATAAACTGAAAATTCAAAAAACGTGGAAAAACGGCAAAATATTGCCTAATTCGATGATATTTTGTTTAAATCACATTGAGAAAAAGGGGATGATAATCGTCAATATATTGCTAAATTCGATGATTTTTCGTACGAAACAAAATGCAAGAAAACTTGCTTAAAATGCTATATTATGCGACATTCTGAGATTTGAAGGCCAAATCACATATCGTGATACTACATGAAATAGAATCGAAATATTGGTAAAAATGAATATATTTACGTAATATCAAACTACATGGAAAACGTGAAAAAGTCACTATTTTACCATATATGAGGATTTTAATTTCAAATCATAGAGCGAGGTTTCGTATTATTTAGATCCAAAAAAAGACATATGACAATGCTGTTTTCAATACAAATGATAAAAATCAATGTGTTTTCATTAGAATTTACTAAAATGTTCCTGATTTCTGTTTATATTAAGATGGAAGATGTACACGTAAAACCGCTCTATTCCGGCTGAAACGTCGATATATGCAATAAAAACAGAACTTCTTCCCTTTTCAATCTCTTACCAAGTATTTTAACGAGAAACAAATAGTCGATTGAAAATGAAGTTTTCAAGGTTATTATCTAATCAATTATGTGTTTGCATCATTTTTACGTATATATAGTGAATTAATACCCATAAACTGAAAATTCACAAAAACGTGGAAAAACGGCAAAATATTGCCTTATTCGATGATATTTTGTGTAAATCACATGGAGGAAAAGGGGATGATAAACGTGTAAATATTGCTAAATTCGATGATTTTTCGTACGAAACAAATTGCAAGAAAACTCGCTTAAAATGCTTTATTATGCGACATTCTGAGATTTGAAGGCCAAATCATATATCGTGATACTACATGAAGCAGTATCGAAATATTGGTAAAAACGAATATATTTACGTAAAATCACACTACATTGAAAGCGTGAAAAAAGTCACTATTTTACCATATATGAGGATTTTAACTTCAAATCATAAAGCGAGGTTTCGTATTATTTAGATCCAAGAAAAGACATATGACAATGTTGTTTCCAATACAAATGATAAAAATCAATGTGTTTTCATTAGAATTTACTAAAATGTTCCTGATTTTCCGTTTATATTACCGATGGAAGATGTACACGTAAAACCGCTCTATTCCGGCTGAAACGTCGATATATGCAATAAAAACAGAACTTCTCCCCTTTTCAATCTCTTACTCAGTATTTTGACGAGAAACAAATAGTCGATTGAAAATGAAGTTTTTAAGGTTATTATCTAATCAATTATGTGTTTGCATCATTTTTACGTATATATAGTGAATTAATACCCATAAACTGAAAATTCACAAAAACGTGGAAAAACGGCAAAATATTGCCTAATTCGATGATATTTTGTTTAAATCACATTGAGAAAAAGGGGATGATAATCGTCAATATATTGCTAAATTCGATGATTCTTCGTACGAAACAAAATGCAAGAAAACTTGCTTAAAATGCTATATTATGCGACATTCTGAGATTTGAAGGCCAAATCACATATCGTGATACTACATGAAGTAGTATCGAAATATTGGTAAAAACGAATATATTTACGTAAAATCACACTACATGGAAAACGTGAAAAAAGTCACTATTTTACCATATATGAGGATTTTAACTTCAAATCATAGAGCGAGGTTTCGTATTATTTAGATCCAAGAAAAAACATGACAATGTTGTTTCCAATACAAATGATGAAAATCAATGTGTTTTCATTAGAATTACCTAAAATGTTCCTGATTTTCCGTTTATATTACCGATGGAAGATGTACACGAAAACCGCTCTATTCCAGCTGAAACGTCGATATATGCAATAAAAACAGAACTTCTCCCCTTTTCAATATCTTACTCAGTATTTTAACGAGAAACAAATAGATGATTGAAAGTGAAGTAATTAAGGTTAATTTCTAATCAATTATGTGTTTGCATCATTTATATTTAATAATGTATTAATTAATAACAATAAACTGAAAATTCACAAAACCGTGGAAAAACGGCAAAATATTGCCTAATTCGATGATATTTTGTTTAAATCACATAAAGGAAAAGGGGATGATAAACGTCAAAATATTGCTAAATTCGATGATTTTTCATACGAAACAAGGATTTGAAGACCATATCACATATCGTGATACTACATGAAATAGTATCGAAATATTGGTAAAAATGAATATATTTACGTAATATCAAACTACATGGAAAACGTGAAAAAAGTCACTATTTTACCAAATATGAGGATTTTATTTTCCAATCATAGAGCTAGGTTTCGTATTGTTTAGATCCAAGAAAAGACATATGACAATGTTGTTTCCAATACAAATGATAAAAATCAATGTGTTTTCATAAGAATTTACTAAAATGTTCCTGATTTCCGTTTATATTACCGATGGAAGATGTACACGTAAAACCGCTCTATTCCGGCTGAAACGTCGATATATGCAATAAAAACAGAACTTCTCCCCTTTTCAATCTCTTACTCAGTATTTTAACGAGAAACAAATAGTTGATTGAAAATGAAGTTTTTAAGGTTATTATCTAAGCAATTATGTGTTTGCATCATTTTTACGTATATATAGTGAATTAATACCCATAAACTGAAAATTCACAAAAACGTGGAAAAACGGCAAAATATTGCCTAATTCGATGATATTTTGTTTAAATCACATTGAGAAAAAGGGGATGATAATCGTCAATATATTGCTAAATTCGATGATTTTTCGTACGAAACAAAATGCAAGAAAACTTGCTTAAAATGCTATATTATGCGACATTCTGAGATTTGAAGGCCAAATCACATATCGTGATACTACATGAAATAGTATCGAAATATTGGTAAAAATGAATATATTTACGTAATATCAAACTACATGGAAAACGTGAAAAAAGTCACTATTTTACCATATATGAGGATTTTAACTTCAAATCATAGAGCGAGGTTTCGTATTATTTAGATACAAGAAAAGACATATGACAATGTTGTTTCCAATACAAATGATAAAAATCAATGAGTTTTCATTAGAATTTACTAAAATGTTCCTGATTTTCCGTTTATATTACCGATGGAAGATGTACACGTAAAACCGCTCTATTCCGGCTGAAACGTCGATATATGCAATAAAAACAGAACTTCTCCCCTTTTCAATCTCTTACTCAGTATTTTAACGAGAAACAAATAGTCGATTGAAAATGAAGTTTTTAAGGTTATTATCTAATCAATTATGTGTTTGCATCATTTTTACGTATATATAGTGAATTAATACCCGTAAACTGAAAATTCACAAAAAACGTGGAAAAACGGCAAAATATTGCCTAATTCGATGACATTTTGTTTAAATAACATTGAGGAAAAGGGGATGATAAACGTCAAAATATTGCTAAATTCGATGATTTTTCGTACGAAACAAAATGCAAGAAAAGTCGCTTAAAATGCTTTATTATGCGACATTCTGAGATTTGAAGGCCAAATCTTATATCGTGATACTACATGAAGTAGTATCGAAATATTGGTAAAAACGAATATATTTACGTAAAATCACACTACATGGAAACGTGAAAAAAGTCACTATTTTACCATATATGAGGATTTTAACTTCAAATCATAGAGCGAGGTTTCGTATTATTTAGATCCAAGAAAAGACATGACAATGTTGTTTCCAATACAAATGATGAAAATCAATGTGTTTTCATTAGAACTACCTAAAATGTTCCTGATTTTCCGTTTATATTACCGATGGAAGATGTACACGAAAACCGCTCAATTCCAGCTGAAACGTCGATATATGCAATAAAAACAGAACTTCTCCCCTTTTCAATATCTTACTCAGTATTTTAACGAGAAACAAATAGATGATTGAAAGTGAAGTAATTAAGGTTAATTTCTAATCAATTATGTGTTTGCATCATTTATATTGAATAATTAATTAATTAATAACAATAAACTGGAAATTCACAAAAACGTGGAAAAACGGCAAAATATTGCCTAATTCGATGATATTTTGTTTAAATCACATTGAGAAAAAGGGGATGATAATCGTCAATATATTGCTAAATTCGATGATTTTTCGTACGAAACAAAATGCAAGAAAACTTGCTTAAAATGCTATATTATGCGACATTCTGAGATTTGAAGGCCAAATCACATATCGTGATACTACATGAAGTAGTATCGAAATATTGGTAAAAACGAATATATTTACGTAAAATCACACTACATGGAAAACGTGAAAAAAGTCACTATTTTACCATATATGAGGATTTTAACTTCAAATCATAAAGCGAGGTTTCGTATTATTTAGATCCAAGAAAAGAAATATGACAATGTTGTTTCCAATACAAATGATAAAAATCAATGTGTTTTCATTAGAATTTACTAAAATGTTCCTGATTTTCCGTTTATATTACCGATGGAAGATGTACACGTAAAACCGCTCTATTCCGGCTGAAACGTCGATATATGCAATAAAAACAGAACTTCTCCCCTTTTCAATCTCTTACTCAGTATTTTAACGAGAAACAAATAGTCGATTGAAAATGAAGTTTTTAAGGTTATTATCTAATCAATTATGTGTTTGCATCATTTTTACGTATATATAGTGAATTAATACCCGTAAACTGAAAATTCACAAAAACGTGGAAAAACGGCAAAATATTGCCTAATTCGATGATATTTTGTTTAAATCACATAGAGGAAAAGGGGATGATAAACGTCAAAATATTGCTAAATTCGATGATTTTTCGTACGAAACAAAATGCAAGAAAACTCGCTTAAAATGCTTTATTATGCGACATTCTGAGATTTGAAGGCCAAATCACATATCGTGATACTGCATGAAGTAGTATCGAAATATTGGTAAAAACGAATATATTTACGTAAAATCACACTACATGGAAAACGTGAAAAAAGTCACTATTTTACCATATATGAGGATTTTAACTTCAAATCATAGAGCGAGGTTTCGTATTATTTAGATCCAAGAAAAGACATGACAATGTTGTTTCCAATACAAATGATGAAAATCAATGTGTTTTCATTAGAATTACCTAAAATGTTCCTGATTTTCCGTTTATATTACCGATGGAAGATGTACACGAAAACCGCTCTATTCCAGCTGAAACGTCGATATATGCAATAAAAACAGAACTTCTCCCCTTTTCAATATCTTACTCAGTATTTTAACGAGAAACAAGTAGATGATTGAAAGTGAAGTAATTAAGGTTAATTTCTAATCAATTATGTGTTTGCATCATTTATATTTAATAATTAATTAATTAATAACAATAAACTGAAAATTCACAAAACCGTGGAAAAACGGCAAAATATTGCCTAATTCGATGATATTTTGTTTAAATCACATAAAGGAAAAGGGGATGATAAACGTCAAAATATTGCTAAATTCGATGATTTTTCATACGAAACAAGGATTTGAAGACCATATCACATATCGTGATACTACATGAAATAGTATCGAAATATTGGTAAAAATGAATATATTTACGTAATATCAAACTACATGGAAAACGTGAAAAAAGTCACTATTTTACCAAATATGAGGATTTTATTTTCCAATCATAGAGCTAGGTTTCGTATTGTTTAGATCCAAGAAAAGACATATGACAATGTTGTTTCCAATACAAATGATAAAAATCAATGTGTTTTCATTAGAATTTACTAAAATGTTCCTGATTTCTGTTTATATTAAGATGGAAGATGTACACGTAAAACCGCTCTATTCCGGCTGAAACGTCGATATATGCAATAAAAACAGAACTTCTTCCCTTTTCAATCTCTTACCAAGTATTTTAACGAGAAACAAATAGTCGATTGAAAATGAAGTTTTCAAGGTTATTATCTAATCAATTATGTGTTTGCATCATTTTTACGTATATATAGTGAATTAATACCCATAAACTGAAAATTCACAAAAACGTGGAAAAACGGCAAAATATTGCCTTATTCGATGATATTTTGTGTAAATCACATGGAGGAAAAGGGGATGATAAACGTGTAAATATTGCTAAATTCGATGATTTTTCGTACGAAACAAATTGCAAGAAAACTCGCTTAAAATGCTTTATTATGCGACATTCTGAGATTTGAAGGCCAAATCATATATCGTGATACTACATGAAGCAGTATCGAAATATTGGTAAAAACGAATATATTTACGTAAAATCACACTACATTGAAAGCGTGAAAAAAGTCACTATTTTACCATATATGAGGATTTTAACTTCAAATCATAAAGCGAGGTTTCGTATTATTTAGATCCAAGAAAAGACATATGACAATGTTGTTTCCAATACAAATGATAAAAATCAATGTGTTTTCATTAGAATTTACTAAAATGTTCCTGATTTTCCGTTTATATTACCGATGGAAGATGTACACGTAAAACCGCTCTATTCCGGCTGAAACGTCGATATATGCAATAAAAACAGAACTTCTCCCCTTTTCAATCTCTTACTCAGTATTTTGACGAGAAACAAATAGTCGATTGAAAATGAAGTTTTTAAGGTTATTATCTAATCAATTATGTGTTTGCATCATTTTTACGTATATATAGTGAATTAATACCCATAAACTGAAAATTCACAAAAACGTGGAAAAACGGCAAAATATTGCCTAATTCGATGATATTTTGTTTAAATCACATTGAGAAAAAGGGGATGATAATCGTCAATATATTGCTAAATTCGATGATTCTTCGTACGAAACAAAATGCAAGAAAACTTGCTTAAAATGCTATATTATGCGACATTCTGAGATTTGAAGGCCAAATCACATATCGTGATACTACATGAAGTAGTATCGAAATATTGGTAAAAACGAATATATTTACGTAAAATCACACTACATGGAAAACGTGAAAAAAGTCACTATTTTACCATATATGAGGATTTTAACTTCAAATCATAGAGCGAGGTTTCGTATTATTTAGATCCAAGAAAAAACATGACAATGTTGTTTCCAATACAAATGATGAAAATCAATGTGTTTTCATTAGAATTACCTAAAATGTTCCTGATTTTCCGTTTATATTACCGATGGAAGATGTACACGAAAACCGCTCTATTCCAGCTGAAACGTCGATATATGCAATAAAAACAGAACTTCTCCCCTTTTCAATATCTTACTCAGTATTTTAACGAGAAACAAATAGATGATTGAAAGTGAAGTAATTAAGGTTAATTTCTAATCAATTATGTGTTTGCATCATTTATATTTAATAATGTATTAATTAATAACAATAAACTGAAAATTCACAAAACCGTGGAAAAACGGCAAAATATTGCCTAATTCGATGATATTTTGTTTAAATCACATAAAGGAAAAGGGGATGATAAACGTCAAAATATTGCTAAATTCGATGATTTTTCATACGAAACAAGGATTTGAAGACCATATCACATATCGTGATACTACATGAAATAGTATCGAAATATTGGTAAAAATGAATATATTTACGTAATATCAAACTACATGGAAAACGTGAAAAAAGTCACTATTTTACCAAATATGAGGATTTTATTTTCCAATCATAGAGCTAGGTTTCGTATTGTTTAGATCCAAGAAAAGACATATGACAATGTTGTTTCCAATACAAATGATAAAAATCAATGTGTTTTCATAAGAATTTACTAAAATGTTCCTGATTTCCGTTTATATTACCGATGGAAGATGTACACGTAAAACCGCTCTATTCCGGCTGAAACGTCGATATATGCAATAAAAACAGAACTTCTCCCCTTTTCAATCTCTTACTCAGTATTTTAACGAGAAACAAATAGTTGATTGAAAATGAAGTTTTTAAGGTTATTATCTAAGCAATTATGTGTTTGCATCATTTTTACGTATATATAGTGAATTAATACCCATAAACTGAAAATTCACAAAAACGTGGAAAAACGGCAAAATATTGCCTAATTCGATGATATTTTGTTTAAATCACATTGAGAAAAAGGGGATGATAATCGTCAATATATTGCTAAATTCGATGATTTTTCGTACGAAACAAAATGCAAGAAAACTTGCTTAAAATGCTATATTATGCGACATTCTGAGATTTGAAGGCCAAATCACATATCGTGATACTACATGAAATAGTATCGAAATATTGGTAAAAATGAATATATTTACGTAATATCAAACTACATGGAAAACGTGAAAAAAGTCACTATTTTACCATATATGAGGATTTTAACTTCAAATCATAGAGCGAGGTTTCGTATTATTTAGATACAAGAAAAGACATATGACAATGTTGTTTCCAATACAAATGATAAAAATCAATGAGTTTTCATTAGAATTTACTAAAATGTTCCTGATTTTCCGTTTATATTACCGATGGAAGATGTACACGTAAAACCGCTCTATTCCGGCTGAAACGTCGATATATGCAATAAAAACAGAACTTCTCCCCTTTTCAATCTCTTACTCAGTATTTTAACGAGAAACAAATAGTCGATTGAAAATGAAGTTTTTAAGGTTATTATCTAATCAATTATGTGTTTGCATCATTTTTACGTATATATAGTGAATTAATACCCGTAAACTGAAAATTCACAAAAAACGTGGAAAAACGGCAAAATATTGCCTAATTCGATGACATTTTGTTTAAATAACATTGAGGAAAAGGGGATGATAAACGTCAAAATATTGCTAAATTCGATGATTTTTCGTACGAAACAAAATGCAAGAAAAGTCGCTTAAAATGCTTTATTATGCGACATTCTGAGATTTGAAGGCCAAATCTTATATCGTGATACTACATGAAGTAGTATCGAAATATTGGTAAAAACGAATATATTTACGTAAAATCACACTACATGGAAACGTGAAAAAAGTCACTATTTTACCATATATGAGGATTTTAACTTCAAATCATAGAGCGAGGTTTCGTATTATTTAGATCCAAGAAAAGACATGACAATGTTGTTTCCAATACAAATGATGAAAATCAATGTGTTTTCATTAGAACTACCTAAAATGTTCCTGATTTTCCGTTTATATTACCGATGGAAGATGTACACGAAAACCGCTCAATTCCAGCTGAAACGTCGATATATGCAATAAAAACAGAACTTCTCCCCTTTTCAATATCTTACTCAGTATTTTAACGAGAAACAAATAGATGATTGAAAGTGAAGTAATTAAGGTTAATTTCTAATCAATTATGTGTTTGCATCATTTATATTGAATAATTAATTAATTAATAACAATAAACTGGAAATTCACAAAAACGTGGAAAAACGGCAAAATATTGCCTAATTCGATGATATTTTGTTTAAATCACATTGAGAAAAAGGGGATGATAATCGTCAATATATTGCTAAATTCGATGATTTTTCGTACGAAACAAAATGCAAGAAAACTTGCTTAAAATGCTATATTATGCGACATTCTGAGATTTGAAGGCCAAATCACATATCGTGATACTACATGAAGTAGTATCGAAATATTGGTAAAAACGAATATATTTACGTAAAATCACACTACATGGAAAACGTGAAAAAAGTCACTATTTTACCATATATGAGGATTTTAACTTCAAATCATAAAGCGAGGTTTCGTATTATTTAGATCCAAGAAAAGAAATATGACAATGTTGTTTCCAATACAAATGATAAAAATCAATGTGTTTTCATTAGAATTTACTAAAATGTTCCTGATTTTCCGTTTATATTACCGATGGAAGATGTACACGTAAAACCGCTCTATTCCGGCTGAAACGTCGATATATGCAATAAAAACAGAACTTCTCCCCTTTTCAATCTCTTACTCAGTATTTTAACGAGAAACAAATAGTCGATTGAAAATGAAGTTTTTAAGGTTATTATCTAATCAATTATGTGTTTGCATCATTTTTACGTATATATAGTGAATTAATACCCGTAAACTGAAAATTCACAAAAACGTGGAAAAACGGCAAAATATTGCCTAATTCGATGATATTTTGTTTAAATCACATAGAGGAAAAGGGGATGATAAACGTCAAAATATTGCTAAATTCGATGATTTTTCGTACGAAACAAAATGCAAGAAAACTCGCTTAAAATGCTTTATTATGCGACATTCTGAGATTTGAAGGCCAAATCACATATCGTGATACTGCATGAAGTAGTATCGAAATATTGGTAAAAACGAATATATTTACGTAAAATCACACTACATGGAAAACGTGAAAAAAGTCACTATTTTACCATATATGAGGATTTTAACTTCAAATCATAGAGCGAGGTTTCGTATTATTTAGATCCAAGAAAAGACATGACAATGTTGTTTCCAATACAAATGATGAAAATCAATGTGTTTTCATTAGAATTACCTAAAATGTTCCTGATTTTCCGTTTATATTACCGATGGAAGATGTACACGAAAACCGCTCTATTCCAGCTGAAACGTCGATATATGCAATAAAAACAGAACTTCTCCCCTTTTCAATATCTTACTCAGTATTTTAACGAGAAACAAGTAGATGATTGAAAGTGAAGTAATTAAGGTTAATTTCTAATCAATTATGTGTTTGCATCATTTATATTTAATAATTAATTAATTAATAACAATAAACTGAAAATTCACAAAACCGTGGAAAAACGGCAAAATATTGCCTAATTCGATGATATTTTGTTTAAATCACATAAAGGAAAAGGGGATGATAAACGTCAAAATATTGCTAAATTCGATGATTTTTCATACGAAACAAGGATTTGAAGACCATATCACATATCGTGATACTACATGAAATAGTATCGAAATATTGGTAAAAATGAATATATTTACGTAATATCAAACTACATGGAAAACGTGAAAAAAGTCACTATTTTACCAAATATGAGGATTTTATTTTCCAATCATAGAGCTAGGTTTCGTATTGTTTAGATCCAAGAAAAGACATATGACAATGTTGTTTCCAATACAAATGATAAAAATCAATGTGTTTTCATTAGAATTTACTAAAATGTTCCTGATTTCCGTTTATATTACCGATGGAAGATGTACACGTAAAACCGCTCTATTCCGGCTGAAACGTCGATATATGCAATAAAAACAGAACTTCTCCCCTTTTCAATCTCTTACTCAGTATTTTAACGAGAAACAAATAGTTGATTGAAAATGAAGTTTTTAAGGTTATTATCTAAGCAATTATGTGTTTGCATCATTTTTACGTATATATAGTGAATTAATACCCATAAACTGAAAATTCACAAAAACGTGGAAAAACGGCAAAATATTGCCTAATTCGATGATATTTTGTTTAAATCACATTGAGAAAAAGGGGATGATAATCGTCAATATATTGCTAAATTCGATGATTTTTCGTACGAAACAAAATGCAAGAAAACTTGCTTAAAATGCTATATTATGCGACATTCTGAGATTTGAAGGCCAAATCACATATCGTGATACTACATGAAATAGTATCGAAATATTGGTAAAAATGAATATATTTACGTAATATCAAACTACATGGAAAACGTGAAAAAAGTCACTATTTTACCATATATGAGGATTTTAACTTCAAATCATAGAGCGAGGTTTCGTATTATTTAGATACAAGAAAAGACATATGACAATGTTGTTTCCAATACAAATGATAAAAATCAATGAGTTTTCATTAGAATTTACTAAAATGTTCCTGATTTTCCGTTTATATTACCGATGGAAGATGTACACGTAAAACCGCTCTATTCCGGCTGAAACGTCGATATATGCAATAAAAACAGAACTTCTCCCCTTTTCAATCTCTTACTCAGTATTTTAACGAGAAACAAATAGTCGATTGAAAATGAAGTTTTTAAGGTTATTATCTAATCAATTATGTGTTTGCATCATTTTTACGTATATATAGTGAATTAATACCCGTAAACTGAAAATTCACAAAAAACGTGGAAAAACGGCAAAATATTGCCTAATTCGATGACATTTTGTTTAAATAACATTGAGGAAAAGGGGATGATAAACGTCAAAATATTGCTAAATTCGATGATTTTTCGTACGAAACAAAATGCAAGAAAAGTCGCTTAAAATGCTTTATTATGCGACATTCTGAGATTTGAAGGCCAAATCTTATATCGTGATACTACATGAAGTAGTATCGAAATATTGGTAAAAACGAATATATTTACGTAAAATCACACTACATGGAAACGTGAAAAAAGTCACTATTTTACCATATATGAGGATTTTAACTTCAAATCATAGAGCGAGGTTTCGTATTATTTAGATCCAAGAAAAGACATGACAATGTTGTTTCCAATACAAATGATGAAAATCAATGTGTTTTCATTAGAACTACCTAAAATGTTCCTGATTTTCCGTTTATATTACCGATGGAAGATGTACACGAAAACCGCTCAATTCCAGCTGAAACGTCGATATATGCAATAAAAACAGAACTTCTCCCCTTTTCAATATCTTACTCAGTATTTTAACGAGAAACAAA
Source organism: Procambarus clarkii (assembly GCF_040958095.1). Taxonomy (NCBI): domain Eukaryota; kingdom Metazoa; phylum Arthropoda; class Malacostraca; order Decapoda; family Cambaridae; genus Procambarus; species Procambarus clarkii. Next base: position 50,708,167 of record NC_091162.1, on the reverse strand, counting down.
TAGATGATTGAAAGTGAAGTAATTAAGGTTAATTTCTAATCAATTATGTGTTTGCATCATTTATATTGAATAATTAATTAATTAATAACAATAAACTGGAAATTCACAAAAACGTGGAAAAACGGCAAAATATTGCCTAATTCGATGATATTTTGTTTAAATCACATAAAGGAAAAGGGGATGATAAACGTCAAAATATTGCTAAATTCGATGATTTTTCATACGAAACAAGGATTTGAAGACCATATCACATATCGTGATACTACATGAAATAGTATCGAAATATTGGTAAAAATGAATATATTTACGTAATATCAAACTACATGGAAAACGTGAAAAAAGTCACTATTTTACCAAATATGAGGATTTTATTTTCAAATCATAGAGCGAGGTTTCGTATTGTTTAGATCCAAGAAAAGACATATGACAATGTTGTTTCCAATACAAATGATAAAAATCAATGTGTTTTCATTAGAATTTACTAAAATGTTCCTGATTTCCGTTTATATTACCGATGGAAGATGTACACGTAAAACCGCTCTATTCCGGCTGAAACGTCGATATATGCAATAAAAACAGAACTTCTCCCCTTTTCAATCTCTTACTCAGTATTTTAACGAGAAACAAATAGTTGATTGAAAATGAAGTTTTTAAGGTTATTATCTAAGCAATTATGTGTTTGCATCATTTTTACGTATATATAGTGAATTAATACCCATAAACTGAAAATTCACAAAAACGTGGAAAAACGGCAAAATATTGCCTAATTCGATGATATTTTGTTTAAATCACATTGAGAAAAAGGGGATGATAATCGTCAATATATTGCTAAATTCGATGATTTTTCGTACGAAACAAAATGCAAGAAAACTTGCTTAAAATGCTATATTATGCGACATTCTGAGATTTGAAGGCCAAATCACATATCGTGATACTACATGAAATAGTATCGAAATATTGGTAAAAATGAATATATTTACGTAATATCAAACTACATGGAAAACGTGAAAAAAGTCACTATTTTACCATATATGAGGATTTTAACTTCAAATCATAGAGCGAGGTTTCGTATTATTTAGATACAAGAAAAGACATATGACAATGTTGTTTCCAATACAAATGATAAAAATCAATGAGTTTTCATTAGAATTTACTAAAATGTTCCTGATTTCCGTTTATATTACCGATGGAAGATGTACACGTAAAACCGCTCTATTCCGGCTGAAACGTCGATATATGCAATAAAAACAGAACTTCTCCCCTTTTCAATCTCTTACTCAGTATTTTAACGAGAAACAAATAGTTGATTGAAAATGAAGTTTTTAAGGTTATTATCTAATCAATTATGTGTTTGCATCATTTTTACGTATATATAGTGAATTAATACCCATAAACTGAAAATTCACAAAAACGTGGAAAAACGGCAAAATATTGCCTAATTCGATGATATTTTGTTTAAATCACATTGAGAAAAAGGGGATGATAATCGTCAATATATTGCTAAATTCGATGATTTTTCGTACGAAACAAAATGCAAGAAAACTTGCTTAAAATGCTGTATTATGCGACATTCTGAGATTTGAAGGCCAAATCACATATCGTGATACTACATGAAGTAGTATCGAAATATTGGTAAAAACGAATATATTTACGTAAAATCACACTACATGGAAACGTGAAAAAAGTCACTATTTTACCATATATGAGGATTTTAACTTCAAATCATAGAGCGAGGTTTCGTATTATTTAGATCCAAGAAAAGACATGACAATGTTGTTTCCAATACAAATGATGAAAATCAAAGTGTTTTCATTAGAACTACCTAAAATGTTCCTGATTTTCCGTTTATATTACCGCTCTATTCCGGCTGAAACGTCGATATATGCAATAAAAACAGAACTTCTCCCCTTTTCAATCTCTTACTCAGTATTTTAACGAGAAACAAATAGTTGATTGAAAATGAAGTTTTTAAGGTTATTATCTAATCAATTATGTGTTTGCATCATTTTTACGTATATATAGTGAATTAATACCCATAAACTGAAAATTCACAAAAACGTGGAAAAACGGCAAAATATTGCCTAATTCGATGATATTTTGTTTAAATCACATTGAGAAAAAGGGGATGATAATCGTCAATATATTGCTAAATTCGATGATTTTTCGTACGAAACAAAATGCAAGAAAACTTGCTTAAAATGCTGTATTATGCGACATTCTGAGATTTGAAGGCCAAATCACATATCGTGATACTACATGAAGTAGTATCGAAATATTGGTAAAAACGAATATATTTACGTAAAATCACACTACATGGAAACGTGAAAAAAGTCACTATTTTACCATATATGAGGATTTTAACTTCAAATCATAGAGCGAGGTTTCGTATTATTTAGATCCAAGAAAAGACATGACAATGTTGTTTCCAATACAAATGATGAAAATCAATGTGTTTTCATTAGAACTACCTAAAATGTTCCTGATTTTCCGTTTATATTACCGATGGAAGATGTACACGAAAACCGCTCAATTCCAGCTGAAACGTCGATATATGCAATAAAAACAGAACTTCTCCCCTTTTCAATATCTTACTCAGTATTTTAACGAGAAACAAATAGATGATTGAAAGTGAAGTAATTAAGGTTAATTTCTAATCAATTATGTGTTTGCATCATTTATATTGAATAATTAATTAATTAATAACAATAAACTGGAAATTCACAAAAACGTGGAAAAACGGCAAAATATTGCCTAATTCGATGATATTTTGTTTAAATCACATTGAGAAAAAGGGGGATGATAATCGTCAATATATTGCTAAATTCGATGATTTTTCGTACGAAACAAAATGCAAGAAAACTTGCTTAAAATGCTATATTATGCGACATTCTGAGATTTGAAGGCCAAATCACATATCGTGATACTACATGAAATAGTATCGAAATATTGGTAAAAATGAATATATTTACGTAATATCAAACTACATGGAAAACGTGAAAAAAGTCACTATTTTACCATATATGAGGATTTTAACTTCAAATCATTGAGCGAGGTTTCGTATTATTTAGATACAAGAAAAGACATATGACAATGTTGTTTCCAATACAAATGATAAAAATCAATGTGTTTTCATTAGAATTTACTGAAATGTTCCTGATTTTCCGTTTATATTACCGATGGAAGATGTACACGTAAAACCGCTCTATTCCGGCTGAAACGTCGATATATGCAATAAAAACAGAACTTCTCCCCTTTTCAATCTCTTACTCAGTATTTTAACGAGAAACAAATAGTCGATTGAAAATGAAGTTTTTAAGGTTATTATCTAATCAATTATGTGTTTGCATCATTTTTACGTATATATAGTGAATTAATACCCGTAAACTGAAAATTCACAAAAAACGTGGAAAAACGGCAAAATATTGCCTAATTCGATGACATTTTGTTTAAATAACATTGAGGAAAAGGGGATGATAAACGTCAAAATATTGCTAAATTCGATGATTTTTCGTACGAAACAAAATGCAAGAAAAGTCGCTTAAAATGCTTTATTATGCGACATTCTGAGATTTGAAGGCCAAATCTTATATCGTGATACTACATGAAGTAGTATCGAAATATTGGTAAAAACGAATATATTTACGTAAAATCACACTACATGGAAACGTGAAAAAAGTCACTATTTTACCATATATGAGGATTTTAACTTCAAATCATAGAGCGAGGTTTCGTATTATTTAGATCCAAGAAAAGACATGACAATGTTGTTTCCAATACAAATGATGAAAATCAATGTGTTTTCATTAGAACTACCTAAAATGTTCCTGATTTTCCGTTTATATTACCGATGGAAGATGTACACGAAAACCGCTCAATTCCAGCTGAAACGTCGATATATGCAATAAAAACAGAACTTCTCCCCTTTTCAATATCTTACTCAGTATTTTAACGAGAAACAAATAGATGATTGAAAGTGAAGTAATTAAGGTTAATTTCTAATCAATTATGTGTTTGCATCATTTATATTGAATAATTAATTAATTAATAACAATAAACTGGAAATTCACAAAAACGTGGAAAAACGGCAAAATATTGCCTAATTCGATGATATTTTGTTTAAATCACATTGAGAAAAAGGGGGATGATAATCGTCAATATATTGCTAAATTCGATGATTTTTCATACGAAACAAGGATTTGAAGACCATATCACATATCGTGATACTACATGAAATAGTATCGAAATATTGGTAAAAATGAATATATTTACGTAATATCAAACTACATGGAAAACGTGAAAAAAGTCACTATTTTACCAAATATGAGGATTTTATTTTCAAATCATAGAGCGAGGTTTCGTATTGTTTAGATCCAAGAAAAGACATATGACAATGTTGTTTCCAATACAAATGATAAAAATCAATGTGTTTTCATTAGAATTTACTAAAATGTTCCTGATTTCCGTTTATATTACCGATGGAAGATGTACACGTAAAACCGCTCTATTCCGGCTGAAACGTCGATATATGCAATAAAAACAGAACTTCTCCCCTTTTCAATCTCTTACTCAGTATTTTAACGAGAAACAAATAGTTGATTGAAAATGAAGTTTTTAAGGTTATTATCTAAGCAATTATGTGTTTGCATCATTTTTACGTATATATAGTGAATTAATACCCATAAACTGAAAATTCACAAAAACGTGGAAAAACGGCAAAATATTGCCCAATTCGATGATATTTTGTTTAAATCACATTGAGAAAAAGGGGATGATAATCGTCAATATATTGCTAAATTCGATGATTTTTCGTACGAAACAAAATGCAAGAAAACTTGCTTAAAATGCTATATTATGCGACATTCTGAGATTTGAAGGCCAAATCACATATCGTGATACTACATGAAATAGTATCGAAATATTGGTAAAAATGAATATATTTACGTAATATCAAACTACATGGAAAACGTGAAAAAAGTCACTATTTTACCATATATGAGGATTTTAACTTCAAATCATAGAGCGAGGTTTCGTATTATTTAGATACAAGAAAAGACATATGACAATGTTGTTTCCAATACAAATGATAAAAATCAATGAGTTTTCATTAGAATTTACTAAAATGTTCCTGATTTTCCGTTTATATTACCGATGGAAGATGTACACGTAAAACCGCTCTATTCCGGCTGAAACGTCGATATATGCAATAAAAACAGAACTTCTCCCCTTTTCAATCTCTTACTCAGTATTTTAACGAGAAACAAATAGTCGATTGAAAATGAAGTTTTTAAGGTTATTATCTAATCAATTATGTGTTTGCATCATTTTTACGTATATATAGTGAATTAATACCCGTAAACTGAAAATTCACAAAAAACGTGGAAAAACGGCAAAATATTGCCTAATTCGATGACATTTTGTTTAAATAACATTGAGGAAAAGGGGATGATAAACGTCAAAATATTGCTAAATTCGATGATTTTTCGTACGAAACAAAATGCAAGAAAAGTCGCTTAAAATGCTTTATTATGCGACATTCTGAGATTTGAAGGCCAAATCTTATATCGTGATACTACATGAAGTAGTATCGAAATATTGGTAAAACGAATATATTTACGTAAAATCACACTACATGGAAACGTGAAAAAAGTCACTCTTTTACCATATATGAGGATTTTAACTTCAAATCATAGAGCGAGGTTTCGTATTATTTAGATCCAAGAAAAGACATGACAATGTTGTTTCCAATACAAATGATGAAAATCAATGTGTTTTCATTAGAACTACCTAAAATGTTCCTGATTTTCCGTTTATATTACCGATGGAAGATGTACACGAAAACCGCTCAATTCCAGCTGAAACGTCGATATATGCAATAAAAACAGAACTTCTCCCCTTTTCAATATCTTACTCAGTATTTTAACGAGAAACAAATAGATGATTGAAAGTGAAGTAATTAAGGTTAATTTCTAATCAATTATGTGTTTGCATCATTTATATTGAATAATTAATTAATTAATAACAATAAACTGGAAATTCACAAAAACGTGGAAAAACGGCAAAATATTGCCTAATTCGATGATATTTTGTTTAAATCACATTGAGAAAAAGGGGGATGATAATCGTCAATATATTGCTAAATTCGATGATTTTTCGTACGAAACAAAATGCAAGAAAACTTGCTTAAAATGCTATATTATGCGACATTCTGAGATTTGAAGGCCAAATCACATATCGTGATACTACATGAAATAGTATCGAAATATTGGTAAAAATGAATATATTTACGTAATATCAAACTACATGGAAAACGTGAAAAAAGTCACTATTTTACCATATATGAGGATTTTAACTTCAAATCATTGAGCGAGGTTTCGTATTATTTAGATACAAGAAAAGACATATGACAATGTTGTTTCCAATACAAATGATAAAAATCAATGTGTTTTCATTAGAATTTACTGAAATGTTCCTGATTTTCCGTTTATATTACCGATGGAAGATGTACACGTAAAACCGCTCTATTCCGGCTGAAACGTCGATATATGCAATAAAAACAGAACTTCTCCCCTTTTCAATCTCTTACTCAGTAATTTAACGAGAAACAAATAGTCGATTGAAAATGAAGTTTTTAAGGTTATTATCTAATCAATTATGTATTTGCATCATTTTTACGTATATATAGTGAATTAATACCCGTAAACTGAAAATTCACAAAAACGTGGAAAAACGGCAAAATATTGCCTAATTCGATGATATTTTGTTTAAATCACATAGAGGAAAAGGGGATGATAAACGTCAAAATATTGCTAAATTCGATGATTTTTCGTACGAAACAAAATGCAAGAAAACTCGCTTAAAATGCTTTATTATGCGACATTCTGAGATTTGAAGGCCAATTCTTATATCGTGATACTACATGAAGTAGTATCGAAATATTGGTAAAAACGAATATATTTACGTAAAATCACACTACATGGAAACGTGAAAAAAGTCACTATTTTACCATATATGAGGATTTTAACTTCAAATCATAGAGCGAGGTTTCGTATTATTTAGATCCAAGAAAAGACATGACAATGTTGTTTCCAATACAAATGATGAAAATCAATGTGTTTTCATTAGAACTACCTAAAATGTTCCTGATTTTCCGTTTATATTACCGATGGAAGATGTACACGAAAACCGCTCAATTCCAGCTGAAACGTCGATATATGCAATAAAAACAGATCTTCTCCCCTTTTCAATATCTTACTCAGTATTTTAACGAGAAACAAATAAATGATTGAAAGTGAAGTAATTAAGGTTAATTTCTAATCAATTATGTGTTTGCATCATTTATATTGAATAATTAATTAATTAATAACAATAAACTGGAAATTCACAAAAACGTGGAAAAACGGCAAAATATTGCCTAATTCGATGATATTTTGTTTAAATCACATTGAGAAAAAGGGGGATGATAATCGTCAATATATTGCTAAATTCGATGATTTTTCGTACGAAACAAAATGCAAGAAAACTTGCTTAAAATGCTATATTATGCGACATTCTGAGATTTGAAGGCCAAATCACATATCGTGATATTACATGAAATAGTATCGAAATATTGGTAAAAATGAATATATTTACGTAATATCAAACTACATGGAAAACGTGAAAAAAGTCACTATTTTACCATATATGAGGATTTTAACTTCAAATCATTGAGCGAGGTTTCGTATTATTTAGATACAAGAAAAGACATATGACAATGTTGTTTCCAATACAAATGATAAAAATCAATGTGTTTTCATTAGAATTTACTGAAATGTTCCTGATTTTCCGTTTATATTACCGATGGAAGATGTACACGTAAAACCGCTGTATTCCGGCTGAAACGTCGATATATGCAATAAAAACAGAACTTCTCCCCTTTTCAATCTCTTACTCAGTATTTTAACGAGAAACAAATAGTCGATTGAAAATGAAGTTTTTAAGGTTATTATCTAATCAATTATGTATTTGCATCATTTTTACGTATATTTAGTGAATTAATACCCGTAAACTGAAAATTCATCAAAACGTGGAAAAACGGCAAAATATTGCCTAATTCGATGATATTTTGTTTAAATCACATAGAGGAAAAGGGGATGATAAACGTCAAAATATTGCTAAATTCGATGATTTTTCATACGAAACAAAATGCAAGAAAACTTGCTTAAAATGCTATATTATGCGACATTCTGAGATTTGAAGGCCAAATCACATATCGTGATACTACATGAAATAGTATCGAAATATTGGTAAAAACGAATATATTTACGTAATATCAAACTACATGGAAAACGTGAAAAAAGTCACTATTTTACCATATATGAGGATTTTAACTTCAAATCATAGAGCGAGGTTTCGTATTATTTAGATCCAAGAACAGACATATGACAATGTTGTTTCCAATACAAATGATGAAAATCAATGTGTTTTCATTAGAATTAACTAAAATGTTCCTAATTTTCCGTTTATATTACCGATGGAAGATGTACACGAAAACCGCTCTATTCCAGCTGAAACGTCGATATATGCAATAAAAACAGAACTTTTCCCCTTTTCAATATCTTACTCAGTATTTTAACGAGAAACAAATAGATGATTGAAAGTGAAGTAATTAAGGTTAATTTCTAATCAATTATGTGTTTGCATCATTTATATTGAATAATTAATTAATTAATAACAATAAACTGAAAATTCACAAAAACGTGGAAAAACGGCAAAATATTGCCTAATTCGATGATATTTTGTTTAAATCACATAAAGGAAAAGGGGATGATAAACGTCAAAATATTGCTAAATTCGATGATTTTTCGTACGAAACAAAATGCAAGAAAACTTGCTTAAAATGCTATATTATGCGACATTCTGAGATTTGAAGGCCAAATCACATATCGTGATACTACATGAAATAGTATCGAAATATTGGTAAAAACGAATATATTTACGTAAAATCACACTACATGGAAAACGTGAAAAAAGTCACTATTTTACCATATATGAGGATTTTAACTTCAAATCATAGAGCGAGGTTTCGTATTGTTTAGATCCAAGAAAAGACATATGACAATGTTGTTTCCAATACAAATGATAAAAATCAATGTGTTTTCATTAGAATTTACTAAAATGTTCCTGATTTCCGTTTATATTACCGATGGAAGATGTACACGTAAAACCGCTCTATTCCGGCTGAAACGTCGATATATGCAATAAAAACAGAACTTCTCCCCTTTTCAATCTCTTACCCAGTATTTTAACGAGAAACAAATAGATGATTGAAAGTGAAGTAATTAAGGTTAATTTCTAATCAATTATGTGTTTGCATCATTTTTACGTATATATAGTGAATTAATACCCATAAACTGAAAATTCACAAAAACGTGGAAAAACGGCAAAATATTGCCTAATTCGATGATATTTTGTTTAAATCACATTGAGAAAAAGGGGATGATAATCGTCAATATATTGCTAAATTCGATGATTTTTCGTACGAAACAAAATGCAAGAAAACTTGCTTAAAATACTATATTATGCGACATTCTGAGATTTGAAGGCCAAATCACATATCGTGATACTACATGAAATAGTATCGAAATATTGGTAAAAATGAATATATTTACGTAATATCAAACTACATGGAAAACGTGAAAAAAGTCACTATTTTACCATATATGAGGATTTTAACTTCAAATCATAGAGCGAGGTTTCGTATTATTTAGATACAAGAAAAGACATATGACAATGTTGTTTCCAATACAAATGATAAAAATCAATGTGTTTTCATTAGAATTTACTAAAATGTTCCTGATTTTCCGTTTATATTACCGATGGAAGATGTACACGTAAAACCGTTCTATTCCGGCTGAAACGTCGATATATGCAATAAAAACAGAACTTCTCCCCTTTTCAATCTCTTACTCAGTATTTTAACGAGAAACAAATAGTCGATTGAAAATGAAGTTTTTAAGGTTATTATCTAATCAATTATGTGTTTGCATCATTTTTACGTATATATAGTGAATTAATACCCGTAAACTGAAAATTCACAAAAACGTGGAAAAACGGCAAAATATTGCCTAATTCGATGACATTTTGTTTAAATAACATTGAGGAAAAGGGGATGATAAACGTCAAAATATTGCTAAATTCGATGATTTTTCGTACGAAACAAAATGCAAGAAAACTCGCTTAAAATGCTTTATTATGCGCTATTCTGAGATTTGAAGGCCAAATCTTATATCGTGATACTACATGAAGTAGTATCGAAATATTGGTAAAAACGAATATATTTACGTAAAATCACACTACATGGAAACGTGAAAAAAGTCACTATTTTACCATATATGAGGATTTTAACTTCAAATCATAGAGCGAGGTTTCGTATTATTTAGATCCAAGAAAAGACATGACAATGTTGTTTCCAATACAAATGATGAAAATCAATGTGTTTTCATTAGAACTACCTAAAATGTTCCTGATTTTCCGTTTATATTACCGATGGAAGATTTACACGAAAACCGCTCATTTCCAGCTGAAACGTCGATATATGCAATAAAAACAGAACTTCTCCCCTTTTCAATATCTTACTCAGTATTTTAACGAGAAACAAATAGATGATTGAAAGTGAAGTAATTAAGGTTAATTTCTAATCAATTATGTGTTTGCATCATTTATATTGAATAATTAATTAATTAATAACAATAAACTGGAAATTCACAAAAACGTGGAAAAACGGCAAAATATTGCCTAATTCGATGATATTTTGTTTAAATCACATTAAGAAAAAGGGGGATGATAATCGTCAATATATTGCTAAATTCGATGATTTTTCGTACGAAACAAAATGCAAGAAAACTTGCTTAAAATGCTATATTATGCGACATTCTGAGATTTGAAGGCCAAATCACATATCGTGATACTACATGAAATAGTATCGAAATATTGGTAAAAATGAATATATTTACGTAATATCAAACTACATGGAAAACGTGAAAAAGTCACTATTTTACCATATATGAGGATTTTAACTTCAAATCATTGAGCGAGGTTTCGTATTATTTAGATACAAGAAAAGACATATGACAATGTTGTTTCCAATACAAATGATAAAAATCAATGTGTTTTCATTAGAATTTACTAAAATGTTCCTGATTTCCGTTTATATTACCGATGGAAGATGTACACGTAAAACCGCTTTATTCCGGCTGAAACGTCGATATATGCAATAAAAACAGAACTTCTCCCCTTTTCAATCTCTTACCCAGTATTTTAAGGAGAAACAAATAGATGATTGAAAGTGAAGTAATTAAGGTTAATTTCTAATCAATTATGTGTTTGCATCATTTATATTTAATAATTAATTAATCAATAACAATAAACTGAAAATTCACAAAACCGTGGAAAAACGGCAAAATATTGCCTAATTCGATGATATTTTGTTTAAATCACATAAAGGAAAAGGGGATGATAAACGTCAAAATATTGCTAAATTCGATGATTTTTCATACGAAACAAAGATTTGAAGACCATATCACATATCGTGATACTACATGAAATAGTATCGAAATATTGGTAAAAATGAATATATTTACGTAATATCAAACTACATGGAAAACGTGAAAAAAGTCACTATTTTACCAAATATGAGGATTTTATTTTCAAATCATAGAGCGAGGTTTCGTATTATTTAGATCCAAGAAAAGACATATGACAATGTTGTTTCCAATACAAATGATAAAAATCAATGTGTTTTCACTAGAATTTACTAAAATGTTCCTGATTTTCCGTTTATATTACCGATGGAAGATGTCGGTAAAACCGCTCTATTCCGGCTGAAACGTCGATATATGCAATAAAAACAGAACTTCTCCCCTTTTCAATCTCTTACTCAGTATTTTAACGAGAAACAAATAGTTGATTGAAAATGAAGTTTTTAAGGTTATTATCTAAGCAATTATGTGTTTGCATCATTTTTACGTATATATAGTGAATTAATACCCATAAACTGAAAATTCACAAAAACGTGGAAAAACGGCAAAATATTGCCTAATTCGATGATATTTTGTTTAAATCACATTGAGAAAAAGGGGATGATAATCGTCAATATATTGCTAAATTCGATGATTTTTCGTACGAAACAAAATGCAAGAAAACTTGCTTAAAATGCTATATTATGCGACATTCTGAGATTTGAAGGCCAAATCACATATCGTGATACTACATGAAATAGTATCGAAATATTGGTAAAAATGAATATATTTACGTAATATCAAACTACATGGAAAACGTGAAAAAGTCACTATTTTACCATATATGAGGATTTTAACTTCAAATCATTGAGCGAGGTTTCGTATTATTTAGATACAAGAAAAGACATATGACAATGTTGTTTCCAATACAAATGATAAAAATCAATGTGTTTTCATTAGAATTTACTAAAATGTTCCTGATTTCCGTTTATATTACCGATGGAAGATGTACACGTAAAACCGCTTTATTCCGGCTGAAACGTCGATATATGCAATAAAAACAGAACTTCTCCCCTTTTCAATCTCTTACCCAGTATTTTAAGGAGAAACAAATAGATGATTGAAAGTGAAGTAATTAAGGTTAATTTCTAATCAATTATGTGTTTGCATCATTTATATTTAATAATTAATTAATCAATAACAATAAACTGAAAATTCACAAAACCGTGGAAAAACGGCAAAATATTGCCTAATTCGATGATATTTTGTTTAAATCACATAAAGGAAAAGGGGATGATAAACGTCAAAATATTGCTAAATTCGATGATTTTTCATACGAAACAAAGATTTGAAGACCATATCACATATCGTGATACTACATGAAATAGTATCGAAATATTGGTAAAAATGAATATATTTACGTAATATCAAACTACATGGAAAACGTGAAAAAAGTCACTATTTTACCAAATATGAGGATTTTATTTTCAAATCATAGAGCGAGGTTTCGTATTATTTAGATCCAAGAAAAGACATATGACAATGTTGTTTCCAATACAAATGATAAAAATCAATGTGTTTTCACTAGAATTTACTAAAATGTTCCTGATTTTCCGTTTATATTACCGATGGAAGATGTCGGTAAAACCGCTCTATTCCGGCTGAAACGTCGATATATGCAATAAAAACAGAACTTCTCCCCTTTTCAATCTCTTACTCAGTATTTTAACGAGAAACAAATAGTTGATTGAAAATGAAGTTTTTAAGGTTATTATCTAAGCAATTATGTGTTTGCATCATTTTTACGTATATATAGTGAATTAATACCCATAAACTGAAAATTCACAAAAACGTGGAAAAACGGCAAAATATTGCCTAATTCGATGATATTTTGTTTAAATCACATTGAGAAAAAGGGGATGATAATCGTCAATATATTGCTAAATTCGATGATTTTTCGTACGAAACAAAATGCAAGAAAACTTGCTTAAAATGCTATATTATGCGACATTCTGAGATTTGAAGGCCAAATCACATATCGTGATACTACATGAAATAGTATCGAAATATTGGTAAAAATGAATATATTTACGTAATATCAAACTACATGGAAAACGTGAAAAAGTCACTATTTTACCATATATGAGGATTTTAACTTCAAATCATTGAGCGAGGTTTCGTATTATTTAGATACAAGAAAAGACATATGACAATGTTGTTTCCAATACAAATGATAAAAATCAATGTGTTTTCATTAGAATTTACTAAAATGTTCCTGATTTCCGTTTATATTACCGATGGAAGATGTACACGTAAAACCGCTTTATTCCGGCTGAAACGTCGATATATGCAATAAAAACAGAACTTCTCCCCTTTTCAATCTCTTACCCAGTATTTTAAGGAGAAACAAATAGATGATTGAAAGTGAAGTAATTAAGGTTAATTTCTAATCAATTATGTGTTTGCATCATTTATATTTAATAATTAATTAATCAATAACAATAAACTGAAAATTCACAAAACCGTGGAAAAACGGCAAAATATTGCCTAATTCGATGATATTTTGTTTAAATCACATAAAGGAAAAGGGGATGATAAACGTCAAAATATTGCTAAATTCGATGATTTTTCATACGAAACAAAGATTTGAAGACCATATCACATATCGTGATACTACATGAAATAGTATCGAAATATTGGTAAAAATGAATATATTTACGTAATATCAAACTACATGGAAAACGTGAAAAAAGTCACTATTTTACCAAATATGAGGATTTTATTTTCAAATCATAGAGCGAGGTTTCGTATTATTTAGATCCAAGAAAAGACATATGACAATGTTGTTTCCAATACAAATGATAAAAATCAATGTGTTTTCACTAGAATTTACTAAAATGTTCCTGATTTTCCGTTTATATTACCGATGGAAGATGTCGGTAAAACCGCTCTATTCCGGCTGAAACGTCGATATATGCAATAAAAACAGAACTTCTCCCCTTTTCAATCTCTTACTCAGTATTTTAACGAGAAACAAATAGTTGATTGAAAATGAAGTTTTTAAGGTTATTATCTAAGCAATTATGTGTTTGCATCATTTTTACGTATATATAGTGAATTAATACCCATAAACTGAAAATTCACAAAAACGTGGAAAAACGGCAAAATATTGCCTAATTCGATGATATTTTGTTTAAATCACATTGAGAAAAAGGGGATGATAATCGTCAATATATTGCTAAATTCGATGATTTTTCGTACGAAACAAAATGCAAGAAAACTTGCTTAAAATGCTATATTATGCGACATTCTGAGATTTGAAGGCCAAATCACATATCGTGATACTACATGAAATAGTATCGAAATATTGGTAAAAATTAATATATTTACGTAATATCAAACTACATGGAAAACGTGAAAATTCACTATTTTACCATATATGAGGATTTTAACTTCAAATCATAGAGCGAGGTTTCGTATTATTTAGATACAAGAAAAGACATATGACAATGTTGTTTCCAATACAAATGATAAAAATCAATGTGTTTTCATTAGAATTTACTAAAATGTTCCTGATTTTCCGTTTATATTACCGATGGAAGATGTACACGTAAAACCGCTCTATTCCGGCTGAAACGTCGATATATGCAATAAAAACAGAACTTCTCCCCTTTTCAATCTCTTACTCAGTATTTTAACGAGAAACAAATAGTCGATTGAAAATGAAGTTTTTAAGGTTATTATCTAATCAATTATGTGTTTGCATCATTTTTACGTATATATAGTGAATTAATACCCGTAAACTGAAAATTCACAAAAACGTGGAAAAACGGCAAAATATTGCCTAATTCGATGACATTTTGTTTAAATAACATTGAGGAAAAGGGGATGATAAACGTCAAAATATTGCTAAATTCGATGATTTTTCGTACGAAACAAAATGCAAGAAAACTCGCTTAAAATGCTTTATTATGCGACATTCTGAGATTTGAAGGCCAAATCTTATATCGTTATACTACATGAAGTAGTATCGAAATATTGGTAAAAACGAATATATTTACGTAAAATCACACTACATGGAAACGTGAAAAAAGTCACTATTTTACCATATATGAGGATTTTAACTTCAAATCATAGAGCGAGGTTTCGTATTATTTAGATCCAAGAAAAGACATGACAATGTTGTTTCCAATACAAATGATGAAAATCAATGTGTTTTCATTAGAACTACCTAAAATGTTCCTGATTTTCCGTTTATATTACCGATGGAAGATGTACACGAAAACCGCTCAATTCCAGCTGAAACGTCGATATATGCAATAAAAACAGAACTTCTCCCCTTTTCAATATCTTACTCAGTATTTTAACGAGAAACAAATAGATGATTGAAAGTGAAGTAATTAAGGTTAATTTCTAATCAATTATGTGTTTGCATCATTTATATTGAATAATTAATTAATTAATAACAATAAACTGGAAATTCACAAAAACGTGGAAAAACGGCAAAATATTGCCTAATTCGATGATATTTTGTTTAAATCACATTGAGAAAAAGGGGGATGATAATCGTCAATATATTGCTAAATTCGATGATTTTTCGTACGAAACAAAATGCAAGAAAACTTGCTTAAAATGCTATATTATGCGACATTCTGAGATTTGAAGGCCAAATCACATATCGTGATACTACATGAAATAGTATCGAAATATTGGTAAAAATGAATATATTTACGTAATATCAAACTACATGGAAAACGTGAAAAAAGTCACTATTTTACCATATATGAGGATTTTAACTTCAAATCATTGAGCGAGGTTTCGTATTATTTAGATACAAGAAAAGACATATGACAATGTTGTTTCCAATACAAATGATAAAAATCAATGTGTTTTCATTAGAATTTACTGAAATGTTCCTGATTTTCCGTTTATATTACCGATGGAAGATGTCGGTAAAACCGCTCTATTCCGGCTGAAACGTCGATATATGCAATAAAAACAGAACGTCTCCCCTTTTCAATTTCTTACTCAGTATTTTAACGAGAAACAAATAGTTGATTGAAAATGAAGTTTTTAAGGTAATCTAATCAATTATGTGTTTGCATCATTTTTACGTATATATAGTGAATTAATACCCATAAACTGAAAATTCAAAAAACGTGGAAAAACGGCAAAATATTGCCTAATTCGATGATATTTTGTTTAAATCACATTGAGAAAAAGGGGATGATAATCGTCAATATATTGCTAAATTCGATGATTTTTCGTACGAAACAAAATGCAAGAAAACTTGCTTAAAATGCTATATTATGCGACATTCTGAGATTTGAAGGCCAAATCACATATCGTGATACTACATGAAATAGAATCGAAATATTGGTAAAAATGAATATATTTACGTAATATCAAACTACATGGAAAACGTGAAAAAGTCACTATTTTACCATATATGAGGATTTTAATTTCAAATCATAGAGCGAGGTTTCGTATTATTTAGATCCAAAAAAAGACATATGACAATGCTGTTTTCAATACAAATGATAAAAATCAATGTGTTTTCATTAGAATTTACTAAAATGTTCCTGATTTCTGTTTATATTAAGATGGAAGATGTACACGTAAAACCGCTCTATTCCGGCTGAAACGTCGATATATGCAATAAAAACAGAACTTCTCCCCTTTTCAATCTCTTACCAAGTATTTTAACGAGAAACAAATAGTCGATTGAAAATGAAGTTTTCAAGGTTATTATCTAATCAATTATGTGTTTGCATCATTTTTACGTATATATAGTGAATTAATACCCATAAACTGAAAATTCACAAAAACGTGGAAAAACGGCAAAATATTGCCTTATTCGATGATATTTTGTGTAAATCACATGGAGGAAAAGGGGATGATAAACGTGTAAATATTGCTAAATTCGATGATTTTTCGTACGAAACAAATTGCAAGAAAACTCGCTTAAAATGCTTTATTATGCGACATTCTGAGATTTGAAGGCCAAATCATATATTGTGATACTACATGAAGCAGTATCGAAATATTGGTAAAAACGAATATATTTACGTAAAATCACACTACATTGAAAACGTGAAAAAAGTCACTATTTTACCATATATGAGGATTTTAACTTCAAATCATAAAGCGAGGTTTCGTATTATTTAGATCCAAGAAAAGACATATGACAATGTTGTTTCCAATACAAATGATAAAAATCAATGTGTTTTCATTAGAATTTACTAAAATGTTCCTGATTTTCCGTTTATATTACCGATGGAAGATGTACACGTAAAACCGCTCTATTCCGGCTGAAACGTCGATATATGCAATAAAAACAGAACTTCTCCCCTTTTCAATCTCTTACTCAGTATTTTGACGAGAAACAAATAGTCGATTGAAAATGAAGTTTTTAAGGTTATTATCTAATCAATTATGTGTTTGCATCATTTTTACGTATATATAGTGAATTAATACCCATAAACTGAAAATTCACAAAAACGTGGAAAAACGGCAAAATATTGCCTAATTCGATGATATTTTGTTTAAATCACATTGAGAAAAAGGGGATGATAATCGTCAATATATTGCTAAATTCGATGATTCTTCGTACGAAACAAAATGCAAGAAAACTTGCTTAAAATGCTATATTATGCGACATTCTGAGATTTGAAGGCCAAATCACATATCGTGATACTACATGAAGTAGTATCGAAATATTGGTAAAAACGAATATATTTACGTAAAATCACACTACATGGAAAACGTGAAAAAAGTCACTATTTTACCATATATGAGGATTTTAACTTCAAATCATAGAGCGAGGTTTCGTATTATTTAGATCCAAGAAAAAACATGACAATGTTGTTTCCAATACAAATGATGAAAATCAATGTGTTTTCATTAGAATTACCTAAAATGTTCCTGATTTTCCGTTTATATTACCGATGGAAGATGTACACGAAAACCGCTCTATTCCAGCTGAAACGTCGATATATGCAATAAAAACAGAACTTCTCCCCTTTTCAATATCTTACTCAGAATTTTAACGAGAAACAAATAGATGATTGAAAGTGAAGTAATTAAGGTTAATTTCTAATCAATTATGTGTTTGCATCATTTATATTTAATAATTAATTAATTAATAACAATAAACTGAAAATTCACAAAACCGTGGAAAAACGGCAAAATATTGCCTAATTCGATGATATTTTGTTTAAATCACATAAAGGAAAAGGGGATGATAAACGTCAAAATATTGCTAAATTCGATGATTTTTCATACGAAACAAGGATTTGAAGACCATATCACATATCGTGATACTACATGAAATAGTATCGAAATATTGGTAAAAATGAATATATTTACGTAATATCAAACTACATGGAAAACGTGAAAAAAGTCACTATTTTACCAAATATGAGGATTTTATTTTCCAATCATAGAGCTAGGTTTCGTATTGTTTAGATCCAAGAAAAGACATATGACAATGTTGTTTCCAATACAAATGATAAAAATCAATGTGTTTTCATTAGAATTTACTAAAATGTTCCTGATTTCCGTTTATATTACCGATGGAAGATGTACACGTAAAACCGCTCTATTCCGGCTGAAACGTCGATATATGCAATAAAAACAGAACTTCTCCCCTTTTCAATCTCTTACTCAGTATTTTAACGAGAAACAAATAGTTGATTGAAAATGAAGTTTTTAAGGTTATTATCTAAGCAATTATGTGTTTGCATCATTTTTACGTATATATAGTGAATTAATACCCATAAACTGAAAATTCACAAAAACGTGGAAAAACGGCAAAATATTGCCTAATTCGATGATATTTTGTTTAAATCACATTGAGAAAAAGGGGATGATAATCGTCAATATATTGCTAAATTCGATGATTTTTCGTACGAAACAAAATGCAAGAAAACTTGCTTAAAATGCTATATTATGCGACATTCTGAGATTTGAAGGCCAAATCACATATCGTGATACTACATGAAATAGTATCGAAATATTGGTAAAAATGAATATATTTACGTAATATCAAACTACATGGAAAACGTGAAAAAAGTCACTATTTTACCATATATGAGGATTTTAACTTCAAATCATAGAGCGAGGTTTCGTATTATTTAGATACAAGAAAAGACATATGACAATGTTGTTTCCAATACAAATGATAAAAATCAATGAGTTTTCATTAGAATTTACTAAAATGTTCCTGATTTTTCGTTTATATTACCGATGGAAGATGTACACGTAAAACCGCTCTATTCCGGCTTAAACGTCGATATATGCAATAAAAACAGAACTTCTCCCCTTTTCAATCTCTTACTCAGTATTTTAACGAGAAACAAATAGTCGATTGAAAATGAAGTTTTTAAGGTTATTATCTAATCAATTATGTGTTTGCATCATTTTTACGTATATATAGTGAATTAATACCCGTAAACTGAAAATTCACAAAAAACGTGGAAAAACGGCAAAATATTGCCTAATTCGATGACATTTTGTTTAAATAACATTGAGGAAAAGGGGATGATAAACGTCAAAATATTGCTAAATTCGATGATTTTTCGTACGAAACAAAATGCAAGAAAAGTCGCTTAAAATGCTTTATTATGCGACATTCTGAGATTTGAAGGCCAAATCTTATATCGTGATACTACATGAAGTAGTATCGAAATATTGGTAAAAACGAATATATTTACGTAAAATCACACTACATGGAAACGTGAAAAAAGTCACTATTTTACCATATATGAGGATTTTAACTTCAAATCATAGAGCGAGGTTTCGTATTATTTAGATCCAAGAAAAGACATGACAATGTTGTTTCCAATACAAATGATGAAAATCAATGTGTTTTCATTAGAACTACCTAAAATGTTCCTGATTTTCCGTTTATATTACCGATGGAAGATGTACACGAAAACCGCTCAATTCCAGCTGAAACGTCGATATATGCAATAAAAACAGAACTTCTCCCCTTTTCAATATCTTACTCAGTATTTTAACGAGAAACAAATAGATGATTGAAAGTGAAGTAATTAAGGTTAATTTCTAATCAATTATGTGTTTGCATCATTTATATTGAATAATTAATTAATTAATAACAATAAACTGGAAATTCACAAAAACGTGGAAAAACGGCAAAATATTGCCTAATTCGATGATATTTTGTTTAAATCACATTGAGAAAAAGGGGATGATAATCGTCAATATATTGCTAAATTCGATGATTTTTCGTACGAAACAAAATGCAAGAAAACTTGCTTAAAATGCTATATTATGCGACATTCTGAGATTTGAAGGCCAAATCACATATCGTGATACTACATGAAGTAGTATCGAAATATTGGTAAAAACGAATATATTTACGTAAAATCACACTACATGGAAAACGTGAAAAAAGTCACTATTTTACCATATATGAGGATTTTAACTTCAAATCATAGAGCGAGGTTTCGTATTATTTAGATCCAAGAAAAGACATGACAATGTTGTTTCCAATACAAATGATGAAAATCAATGTGTTTTCATTAGAATTACCTAAAATGTTCCTGATTTTCCGTTTATATTACCGATGGAAGATGTACACGAAAACCGCTCTATTCCAGCTGAAACGTCGATATATGCAATAAAAACAGAACTTCTCCCCTTTTCAATATCTTACTCAGTATTTTAACGAGAAACAAATAGATGATTGAAAGTGAAGTAATTAAGGTTAATTTCTAATCAATTATGTGTTTGCATCATTTATATTTAATAATTAATTAATTAATAACAATAAACTGAAAATTCACAAAACCGTGGAAAAACGGCAAAATATTGCCTAATTCGATGATATTTTGTTTAAATCACATAAAGGAAAAGGGGATGATAAACGTCAAAATATTGCTAAATTCGATGATTTTTCATACGAAACAAGGATTTGAAGACCATATCACATATCGTGATACTACATGAAATAGTATCGAAATATTGGTAAAAATGAATATATTTACGTAATATCAAACTACATGGAAAACGTGAAAAAAGTCACTATTTTACCAAATATGAGGATTTTATTTTCAAATCATAGAGCGAGGTTTCGTATTGTTTAGATCCAAGAAAAGACATATGACAATGTTGTTTCCAATACAAATGATAAAAATCAATGTGTTTTCATTAGAATTTACTAAAATGTTCCTGATTTCCGTTTATATTACCGATGGAAGATGTACACGTAAAACCGCTCTATTCCTGCTGAAACGTCGATATATGCAATAAAAACAGAACTTCTCCCCTTTTCAATCTCTTACTCAGTATTTTAACGAGAAACAAATAGTTGATTGAAAATGAAGTTTTTAAGGTTATTATCTAAGCAATTATGTGTTTGCATCATTTTTACGTATATATAGTGAATTAATACCCATAAACTGAAAATTCACAAAAACGTGGAAAAACGGCAAAATATTGCCTAATTCGATGATATTTTGTTTAAATCACATTGAGAAAAAGGGGATGATAATCGTCAATATATTGCTAAATTCGATGATTTTTCGTACGAAACAAAATGCAAGAAAACTTGCTTAAAATGCTATATTATGCGACATTCTGAGATTTGAAGGCCAAATCACATATCGTGATACTACATGAAATAGTATCGAAATATTGGTAAAAATGAATATATTTACGTAATATCAAACTACATGGAAAACGTGAAAAAAGTCACTATTTTACCATATATGAGGATTTTAACTTCAAATCATAGAGCGAGGTTTCGTATTATTTAGATACAAGAAAAGACATGACAATGTTGTTTCCAATACAAATGATGAAAATCAATGTGTTTTCATTAGAACTACCTAAAATGTTCCTGATTTTCCGTTTATATTACCGATGGAAGATGTACACGAAAACCGCTCAATTCCAGCTGAAACGTCGATATATGCAATAAAAACAGAACTTCTCCCCTTTTCAATATCTTACTCAGTATTTTAACGAGAAACAAATAGATGATTGAAAGTGAAGTAATTAAGGTTAATTTCTAATCAATTATGTGTTTGCATCATTTATATTGAATAATTAATTAATTAATAACAATAAACTGGAAATTCACAAAAACGTGGAAAAACGGCAAAATATTGCCTAATTCGATGATATTTTGTTTAAATCACATTGAGAAAAAGGGGATGATAATCGTCAATATATTGCTAAATTCGATGATTTTTCGTACGAAACAAAATGCAAGAAAACTTGCTTAAAATGCTATATTATGCGACATTCTGAGATTTGAAGGCCAAATCACATATCGTGATACTACATGAAGTAGTATCGAAATATTGGTAAAAACGAATATATTTACGTAAAATCACACTACATGGAAAACGTGAAAAAAGTCACTATTTTACCATATATGAGGATTTTAACTTCAAATCATAGAGCGAGGTTTCGTATTATTTAGATCCAAGAAAAGACATGACAATGTTGTTTCCAATACAAATGATGAAAATCAATGTGTTTTCATTAGAATTACCTAAAATGTTCCTGATTTTCCGTTTATATTACCGATGGAAGATGTACACGAAAACCGCTCAATTCCAGCTGAAACGTCGATATATGCAATAAAAACAGAACTTCTCCCCTTTTCAATATCTTACTCAGTATTTTAACGAGAAACAAATAGATGATTGAAAGTGAAGTAATTAAGGTTAATTTCTAATCAATTATGTGTTTGCATCATTTATATTGAATTAATAACAATAACAATAAACTGGAAATTCACAAAAACGTGGAAAAACGGCAAAATATTGCCTAATTCGATGATATTTTGTTTAAATCACATTGAGAAAAAGGGGATGATAATCGTCAATATATTGCTAAATTCGATGATTTTTCGTACGAAACAAAATGCAAGAAAACTTGCTTAAAATGCTATATTATGCGACATTCTGAGATTTGAAGGCCAAATCACATATCGTGATACTACATGAAGTAGTATCGAAATATTGGTAAAAACGAATATATTTACGTAAAATCACACTACATGGAAAACGTGAAAAAAGTCACTATTTTACCATATATGAGGATTTTAACTTCAAATCATAGAGCGAGGTTTCGTATTATTTAGATCCAAGAAAAGACATGACAATGTTGTTTCCAATACAAATGATGAAAATCAATGTGTTTTCATTAGAATTACCTAAAATGTTCCTGATTTTCCGTTTATATTACCGATGGAAGATGTACACGAAAACCGCTCTATTCCAGCTGAAACGTCGATATATGCAATAAAAACAGAACTTCTCCCCTTTTCAATATCTTACTCAGTATTTTAACGAGAAACAAATAGATGATTGAAAGTGAAGTAATTAAGGTTAATTTCTAATCAATTATGTGTTTGCATCATTTATATTTAATAATTAATTAATTAATAACAATAAACTGAAAATTCACAAAACCGTGGAAAAACGGCAAAATATTGCCTAATTCGATGATATTTTGTTTAAATCACATAAAGGAAAAGGGGATGATAAACGTCAAAATATTGCTAAATTCGATGATTTTTCATACGAAACAAGGATTTGAAGACCATATCACATATCGTGATACTACATGAAATAGTATCGAAATATTGGTAAAAATGAATATATTTACGTAATATCAAACTACATGGAAAACGTGAAAAAAGTCACTATTTTACCAAATATGAGGATTTTATTTTCAAATCATAGAGCGAGGTTTCGTATTGTTTAGATCCAAGAAAAGACATATGACAATGTTGTTTCCAATACAAATGATAAAAATCAATGTGTTTTCATTAGAATTTACTAAAATGTTCCTGATTTCCGTTTATATTACCGATGGAAGATGTACACGTAAAACCGCTCTATTCCTGCTGAAACGTCGATATATGCAATAAAAACAGAACTTCTCCCCTTTTCAATCTCTTACTCAGTATTTTAACGAGAAACAAATAGTTGATTGAAAATGAAGTTTTTAAGGTTATTATCTAAGCAATTATGTGTTTGCATCATTTTTACGTATATATAGTGAATTAATACCCATAAACTGAAAATTCACAAAAACGTGGAAAAACGGCAAAATATTGCCTAATTCGATGATATTTTGTTTAAATCACATTGAGAAAAAGGGGATGATAATCGTCAATATATTGCTAAATTCGATGATTTTTCGTACGAAACAAAATGCAAGAAAACTTGCTTAAAATGCTATATTATGCGACATTCTGAGATTTGAAGGCCAAATCACATATCGTGATACTACATGAAATAGTATCGAAATATTGGTAAAAATGAATATATTTACGTAATATCAAACTACATGGAAAACGTGAAAAAAGTCACTATTTTACCATATATGAGGATTTTAACTTCAAATCATAGAGCGAGGTTTCGTATTATTTAGATACAAGAAAAGACATATGACAATGTTGTTTCCAATACAAATGATAAAAATCAATGAGTTTTCATTAGAATTTACTAAAATGTTCCTGATTTTTCGTTTATATTACCGATGGAAGATGTACACGTAAAACCGCTCTATTCCGGCTTAAACGTCGATATATGCAATAAAAACAGAACTTCTCCCCTTTTCAATCTCTTACTCAGTATTTTAACGAGAAACAAATAGTCGATTGAAAATGAAGTTTTTAAGGTTATTATCTAATCAATTATGTGTTTGCATCATTTTTACGTATATATAGTGAATTAATACCCGTAAACTGAAAATTCACAAAAAACGTGGAAAAACGGCAAAATATTGCCTAATTCGATGACATTTTGTTTAAATAACATTGAGGAAAAGGGGATGATAAACGTCAAAATATTGCTAAATTCGATGATTTTTCGTACGAAACAAAATGCAAGAAAAGTCGCTTAAAATGCTTTATTATGCGACATTCTGAGATTTGAAGGCCAAATCTTATATCGTGATACTACATGAAGTAGTATCGAAATATTGGTAAAAACGAATATATTTACGTAAAATCACACTACATGGAAACGTGAAAAAAGTCACTATTTTACCATATATGAGGATTTTAACTTCAAATCATAGAGCGAGGTTTCGTATTATTTAGATCCAAGAAAAGACATGACAATGTTGTTTCCAATACAAATGATGAAAATCAATGTGTTTTCATTAGAACTACCTAAAATGTTCCTGATTTTCCGTTTATATTACCGCTCTATTCCGGCTGAAACGTCGATATATGCAATAAAAACAGAACTTCTCCCCTTTTCAATCTCTTACTCAGTATTTTAACGAGAAACAAATAGTTGATTGAAAATGAAGTTTTTAAGGTTATTATCTAATCAATTATGTGTTTGCATCATTTTTACGTATATATAGTGAATTAATACCCATAAACTGAAAATTCACAAAAACGTGGAAAAACGGCAAAATATTGCCTAATTCGATGATATTTTGTTTAAATCACATTGAGAAAAAGGGGATGATAATCGTCAATATATTGCTAAATTCGATGATTTTTCGTACGAAACAAAATGCAAGAAAACTTGCTTAAAATGCAGTATTATGCGACATTCTGAGATTTGAAGGCCAAATCACATATCGTGATACTACATGAAGTAGTATCGAAATATTGGTAAAAACGAATATATTTACGTAAAATCACACTACATGGAAACGTGAAAAAAGTCACTATTTTACCATATATGAGGATTTTAACTTCAAATCATAGAGCGAGGTTTCGTATTATTTAGATCCAAGAAAAGACATGACAATGTTGTTTCCAATACAAATGATGAAAATCAATGTGTTTTCATTAGAACTACCTAAAATGTTCCTGATTTTCCGTTTATATTACCGATGGAAGATGTACACGAAAACCGCTCAATTCCAGCTGAAACGTCGATATATGCAATAAAAACAGAACTTCTCCCCTTTTCAATATCTTACTCAGTATTTTAACGAGAAACAAATAGATGATTGAAAGTGAAGTAATTAAGGTTAATTTCTAATCAATTATGTGTTTGCATCATTTATATTGAATAATTAATTAATTAATAACAATAAACTGGAAATTCACAAAAACGTGGAAAAACGGCAAAATATTGCCTAATTCGATGATATTTTGTTTAAATCACATTGAGAAAAAGGGGGATGATAATCGTCAATATATTGCTAAATTCGATGATTTTTCGTACGAAACAAAATGCAAGAAAACTTGCTTAAAATGCTATATTATGCGACATTCTGAGATTTGAAGGCCAAATCACATATCGTGATACTACATGAAATAGTATCGAAATATTGGTAAAAATGAATATATTTACGTAATATCAAACTACATGGAAAACGTGAAAAAAGTCACTATTTTACCATATATGAGGATTTTAACTTCAAATCATTGAGCGAGGTTTCGTATTATTTAGATACAAGAAAAGACATATGACAATGTTGTTTCCAATACAAATGATAAAAATCAATGTGTTTTCATTAGAATTTACTGAAATGTTCCTGATTTTCCGTTTATATTACCGATGGAAGATGTACACGTAAAACCGCTCTATTCCGGCTGAAACGTCGATATATGCAATAAAAACAGAACTTCTCCCCTTTTCAATCTCTTACTCAGTATTTTAACGAGAAACAAATAGTCGATTGAAAATGAAGTTTTTAAGGTTATTATCTAATCAATTATGTGTTTGCATCATTTTTACGTATATATAGTGAATTAATACCCGTAAACTGAAAATTCACAAAAAACGTGGAAAAACGGCAAAATATTGCCTAATTCGATGACATTTTGTTTAAATAACATTGAGGAAAAGGGGATGATAAACGTCAAAATATTGCTAAATTCGATGATTTTTCGTACGAAACAAAATGCAAGAAAAGTCGCTTAAAATGCTTTATTATGCGACATTCTGAGATTTGAAGGCCAAATCTTATATCGTGATACTACATGAAGTAGTATCGAAATATTGGTAAAAACGAATATATTTACGTAAAATCACACTACATGGAAACGTGAAAAAAGTCACTATTTTACCATATATGAGGATTTTAACTTCAAATCATAGAGCGAGGTTTCGTATTATTTAGATCCAAGAAAAGACATGACAATGTTGTTTCCAATACAAATGATGAAAATCAATGTGTTTTCATTAGAACTACCTAAAATGTTCCTGATTTTCCGTTTATATTACCGCTCTATTCCGGCTGAAACGTCGATATATGCAATAAAAACAGAACTTCTCCCCTTTTCAATCTCTTACTCAGTATTTTAACGAGAAACAAATAGTTGATTGAAAATGAAGTTTTTAAGGTTATTATCTAATCAATTATGTGTTTGCATCATTTTTACGTATATATAGTGAATTAATACCCATAAACTGAAAATTCACAAAAACGTGGAAAAACGGCAAAATATTGCCTAATTCGATGATATTTTGTTTAAATCACATTGAGAAAAAGGGGGATGATAATCGTCAATATATTGCTAAATTCGATGATTTTTCGTACGAAACAAAATGCAAGAAAACTTGCTTAAAATGCTATATTATGCGACATTCTGAGATTTGAAGGCCAAATCACATATCGTGATACTACATGAAATAGTATCGAAATATTGGTAAAAATGAATATATTTACGTAATATCAAACTACATGGAAAACGTGAAAAAAGTCACTATTTTACCATATATGAGGATTTTAACTTCAAATCATTGAGCGAGGTTTCGTATTATTTAGATACAAGAAAAGACATATGACAATGTTGTTTCCAATACAAATGATAAAAATCAATGTGTTTTCATTAGAATTTACTGAAATGTTCCTGATTTTCCGTTTATATTACCGATGGAAGATGTACACGTAAAACCGCTCTATTCCGGCTGAAACGTCGATATATGCAATAAAAACAGAACTTCTCCCCTTTTCAATCTCTTACTCAGTATTTTAACGAGAAACAAATAGTCGATTGAAAATGAAGTTTTTAAGGTTATTATCTAATCAATTATGTGTTTGCATCATTTTTACGTATATATAGTGAATTAATACCCGTAAACTGAAAATTCACAAAAAACGTGGAAAAACGGCAAAATATTGCCTAATTCGATGACATTTTGTTTAAATAACATTGAGGAAAAGGGGATGATAAACGTCAAAATATTGCTAAATTCGATGATTTTTCGTACGAAACAAAATGCAAGAAAAGTCGCTTAAAATGCTTTATTATGCGACATTCTGAGATTTGAAGGCCAAATCTTATATCGTGATACTACATGAAGTAGTATCGAAATATTGGTAAAAACGAATATATTTACGTAAAATCACACTACATGGAAACGTGAAAAAAGTCACTATTTTACCATATATGAGGATTTTAACTTCAAATCATAGAGCGAGGTTTCGTATTATTTAGATCCAAGAAAAGACATGACAATGTTGTTTCCAATACAAATGATGAAAATCAATGTGTTTTCATTAGAACTACCTAAAATGTTCCTGATTTTCCGTTTATATTACCGATGGAAGATGTACACGAAAACCGCTCAATTCCAGCTGAAACGTCGATATATGCAATAAAAACAGAACTTCTCCCCTTTTCAATATCTTACTCAGTATTTTAACGAGAAACAAATAGATGATTGAAAGTGAAGTAATTAAGGTTAATTTCTAATCAATTATGTGTTTGCATCATTTATATTGAATAATTAATTAATTAATAACAATAAACTGGAAATTCACAAAAACGTGGAAAAACGGCAAAATATTGCCTAATTCGATGATATTTTGTTTAAATCACATTGAGAAAAAGGGGGATGATAATCGTCAATATATTGCTAAATTCGATGATTTTTCGTACGAAACAAAATGCAAGAAAACTTGCTTAAAATGCTATATTATGCGACATTCTGAGATTTGAAGGCCAAATCACATATCGTGATACTACATGAAATAGTATCGAAATATTGGTAAAAATGAATATATTTACGTAATATCAAACTACATGGAAAACGTGAAAAAAGTCACTATTTTACCATATATGAGGATTTTAACTTCAAATCATTGAGCGAGGTTTCGTATTATTTAGATACAAGAAAAGACATATGACAATGTTGTTTCCAATACAAATGATAAAAATCAATGTGTTTTCATTAGAATTTACTGAAATGTTCCTGATTTTCCGTTTATATTACCGATGGAAAATGTACACGTAAAACCGCTCTATTCCGGCTGAAACGTCGATATATGCAATAAAAACAGAACTTCTCCCCTTTTCAATCTCTTACTCAGTAATTTAACGAGAAACAAATAGTCGATTGAAAATGAAGTTTTTAAGGTTATTATCTAATCAATTATGTGTTTGCATCATTTTTACGTATATATAGTGAATTAATACCCATAAACTGAAAATTCACAAAAACGTGGAAAAACGGCAAAATATTGCCTAATTCGATGATATTTTGTTTAAATCACATTGAGAAAAAGGGGATGATAATCGTCAATATATTGCTAAATTCGATGATTTTTCGTACGAAACAAAATGCAAGAAAACTTGCTTAAAATGCTATATTATGCGACATTCTGAGATTTGAAGGCCAAATCACATATCGTGATACTACATGAAGTAGTATCGAAATATTGGTAAAAACGAATATATTTACGTAAAATCACACTACATGGAAAACGTGAAAAAAGTCACTATTTTACCATATATGAGGATTTTAACTTCAAATCATAGAGCGAGGTTTCGTATTATTTAGATCCAAGAAAAGACATGACAATGTTGTTTCCAATACAAATGATGAAAATCAATGTGTTTTCATTAGAATTACCTAAAATGTTCCTGATTTTCCGTTTATATTACCGATGGAAGATGTACACGAAAACCGCTCTATTCCAGCTGAAACGTCGATATATGCAATAAAAACAGAACTTCTCCCCTTTTCAATATCTTACTCAGTATTTTAACGAGAAACAAATAGATGATTGAAAGTGAAGTAATTAAGGTTAATTTCTAATCAATTATGTGTTTGCATCATTTATATTTAATAATTAATTAATTAATAACAATAAACTGAAAATTCACAAAACCGTGGAAAAACGGCAAAATATTGCCTAATTCGATGATATTTTGTTTAAATCACATAAAGGAAAAGGGGATGATAAACGTCAAAATATTGCTAAATTCGATGATTTTTCATACGAAACAAGGATTTGAAGACCATATCACATATCGTGATACTACATGAAATAGTATCGAAATATTGGTAAAAATGAATATATTTACGTAATATCAAACTACATGGAAAACGTGAAAAAGTCACTATTTTACCATATATGAGGATTTTAATTTCAAATCATAGAGCGAGGTTTCGTATTATTTAGATCCAAAAAAAGACATATGACAATGCTGTTTTCAATACAAATGATAAAAATCAATGTGTTTTCATTAGAATTTACTAAAATGTTCCTGATTTTCCGTTTATATTACCGATAGAAGATGTACACGTAAAACCGCTCTATTCCGGCTGAAACGTCGATATATGCAATAAAAACAGAACTTCTCCCCTTTTCAATCTCTTACTCAGTATTTTAACGAGAAACAAATAGTCGATTGAAAATGAAGTTTTTAAGGTTATTATCTAATCAATTATGTGTTTGCATCATTTTTACGTATATATAGTGAATTAATACCCATAAACTGAAAATTCACAAAAACGTGGAAAAACGGCAAAATATTGCCTTATTCGATGATATTTTGTTTAAATCACATAGAGGAAAAGGGGATGATAAACGTGTAAATATTGCTAAATTTGATGATTTTTCGTACGAAACAAATTGCAAGAAAACTCGCTTAAAATGCTTTATTATGCGACATTCTGAGATTTGAAGGCCAAATCATATGTCGTGATACTACATGAAGCAGTATCGAAATATTGGTAAAAACGAATATATTTACGTAAAATCACACTACATGGAAAACGTGAAAAAAGTCACTATTTTACCATATATGAGGATTTTAACTTCAAATCATAAAGCGAGGTTTCGTATTATTTAGATCCAAGAAAAGACATATGACAATGTTGTTTCCAATACAAATGATAAAAATCAATGTGTTTTCATTAGAATTTACTAAAATGTTCCTGATTTTCCGTTTATATTACCGATGGAAGATGTACACGTAAAACCGCTCTATTCCGGCTGAAACGTCGATATATGCAATAAAAACAGAACTTCTCCCCTTTTCAATCTCTTACTCAGTATTTTAACGAGAAACAAATAGTCGATTGAAAATGAAGTTTTTAAGGTTATTATCTAATCAATTATGTGTTTGCATCATTTTTACGTATATATAGTGAATTAATACCCATAAACTGAAAATTCACGAAAACGTGGAAAAACGGCAAAATATTGCCTAATTCGATGATATTTTGTTTAAATCACATTGAGAAAAAGGGGATGATAATCGTCAATATATTGCTAAATTCGATGATTTTTCGTACGAAACAAAATGCAAGAAAACTTGCTTAAAATGCTATATTATGCGACATTCTGAGATTTGAAGGCCAAATCACATATCGTGATACTACATGAAGTAGTATCGAAATATTGGTAAAAACGAATATATTTACGTAAAATCACACTACATGGAAACGTAAAAAAGTCACTATTTTACCATATATGAGGATTTTAACTTCAAATCATAGAGCGAGGTTTCGTATTATTTAGATCCAAGAAAAGACATGACAATGTTGTTTCCAATACAAATGATGAAAATCAATGTGTTTTCATTAGAACTACCTAAAATGTTCCTGATTTTCCGTTTATATTACCGATGGAAGATGTACACGAAAACCGCTCAATTCCAGCTGAAACGTCGATATATGCAATAAAAACAGAACTTCTCCCCTTTTCAATATCTTACTCAGTATTTTAACGAGAAACAAATAGATGACTGAAAGTGAAGTAATTAAGGTTAATTTCTAATCAATTATGTGTTTGCATCATTTATATTGAATAATTAATTAATTAATAACAATAAACTGGAAATTCACAAAAACGTGGAAAAACGGCAAAATATTGCCTAATTCGATGATATTTTGTTTAAATCACATAGAGGAAAAGGGGATGATAAACGTCAAAATATTGCTAAATTCGATGATTTTTCATACGAAACAAAATGCAAGAAAACTTGCTTAAAATGCTATATTATGCGACATTCTGAGATTTGAAGGCCAAATCACATATCGTGATACTACATGAAATAGAATCGAAATATTGGTAAAAATGAATATATTTACGTAATATCGAACTACATGGAAAACGTGAAAAAGTCACTATTTTACCATATATGAGGATTTTAATTTCAAATCATGGAGCGAGGTTTCGTATTATTTAGATCCAAAAAAAGACATATGACAATGCTGTTTTCAATACAAATGATAAAAATCAATGTGTTTTCATTAGAATTTACTAAAATGTTCCTGATTTCTGTTTATATTAAGATGGAAGATGTACACGTAAAACCGCTCTATTCCGGCTGAAACGTCGATATATGCAATAAAAACAGAACTTCTCCCCTTTTCAATCTCTTACCAAGTATTTTACCGAGAAACAAATAGTCGATTGAAAATGAAGTTTTTAAGGTTATTATCTAATCAATTATGTGTTTGCATCATTTTTACGTATATATAGTGAATTAATACCCATAAACTGAAAATTCACAAAAACGTGGAAAAACGGCAAAATATTGCCTTATTTGATGATATTTTGTTTAAATCACATAGAGGAAAAGTAGATGATAAACGTGTAAATATTGCTAAATTCGATGATTTTTCGTACGAAACAAATTGCAAGAAAACTCGCTTAAAATGCTTTATTATGCGACATTCTGAGATTTGAAGGCCAAATCATATATCGTGATACTACATGAAGCAGTATCGAAATATTGGTAAAAACGAATATATTTACGTAAAATCACACTACATCGAAAACGTGAAAAAAGTCACTATTTTACCATATATGAGGATTTTAACTTCAAATCATAGAGCGAGGTTTCGTATTATTTAGATCCAAGAAAAGACATGACAATGTTGTTTCCAATACAAATGATGAAAATCAATGTGTTTTCATTAGAACTACCTAAAATGTTCCTGATTTTCCGTTTATATTACCGATGGAAGATGTACACGAAAACCGCTCAATTCCAGCTGAAACGTCGATATATGCAATAAAAACAGAACTTCTCCCCTTTTCAATATCTTACTCAGTATTTTAACGAGAAACAAATAGATGATTGAAAGTGAAGTAATTAAGGTTAATTTCTAATCAATTATGTGTTTGCATCATTTATATTTAATAATTAATTAATTAATAACAATAAACT
Source organism: Procambarus clarkii (assembly GCF_040958095.1). Taxonomy (NCBI): domain Eukaryota; kingdom Metazoa; phylum Arthropoda; class Malacostraca; order Decapoda; family Cambaridae; genus Procambarus; species Procambarus clarkii. The sequence continues at coordinate 50,674,300 of NC_091162.1, read as the reverse complement.
GAAAATTCACAAAACCGTGGAAAAACGGCAAAATATTGCCTAATTCGATGATATTTTGTTTAAATCACATAAAGGAAAAGGGGATGATAAACGTCAAAATATTGCTAAATTCGATGATTTTTCATACGAAACAAAGATTTGAAGACCATATCACATATCGTGATACTACATGAAATAGTATCGAAATATTGGTAAAAATGAATATATTTACGTAATATCAAACTACATGGAAAACGTGAAAAAAGTCACTATTTTACCAAATATGAGGATTTTATTTTCAAATCATAGAGCGAGGTTTCGTATTGTTTAGTTCCAAGAAAAGACATATGACAATGTTGTTTCCAATACAAATGATAAAAATCAATGTGTTTTCATTAGAATTTACTAAAATGTTCCTGATTTCCGTTTATATTACCGATGGAAGATGTACACGTAAAACCGCTCTATTCCGGCTGAAACGTCGATATATGCAATAAAAACAGAACTTCTCCCCTTTTCAATCTCTTACTCAGTATTTTAACGAGAAACAAATAGTTGATTGAAAATGAAGTTTTTAAGGTTATTATCTAAGCAATTATGTATTTGCATCATTTTTACGTATATATAGTGAATTAATACCCGTAAACTGAAAATTCACAAAAACGTGGAAAAACGGCAAAATATTGCCTAATTCGATGATATTTTGTTTAAATCACATAGAGGAAAAGGGGATGATAAACGTCAAAATATTGCTAAATTCGATGATTTTTCATACGAAACAAAATGCAAGAAAACTTGCTTAAAATGCTATATTATGCGACATTCTGAGATTTGAAGGCCAAATCACATATCGTGATACTACATGAAATAGAATCGAAATATTGGTAAAAATGAATATATTTACGTAATATCGAACTACATGGAAAACGTGAAAAAGTCACTATTTTACCATATATGAGGATTTTAATTTCAAATCATAGAGCGAGGTTTCGTATTATTTAGATCCAAAAAAAGACATATGACAATGCTGTTTTCAATACAAATGATAAAAATCAATGTGTTTTCATTAGAATTTACTAAAATGTTCCTGATTTCTGTTTATATTAAGATGGAAGATGTACACGTAAAACCGCTCTATTCCGGCTGAAACGTCGATATATGCAATAAAAACAGAACTTCTCCCCTTTTCAATCTCTTACCAAGTATTTTACCGAGAAACAAATAGTCGATTGAAAATGAAGTTTTTAAGGTTATTATCTAATCAATTATGTGTTTGCATCATTTTTACGTATATATAGTGAATTAATACCCATAAACTGAAAATTCACAAAAACGTGGAAAAACGGCAAAATATTGCCTTATTTGATGATATTTTGTTTAAATCACATAGAGGAAAAGGGGATGATAAACGTGTAAATATTGCTAAATTCGATGATTTTTCGTACGAAACAAATTGCAAGAAAACTCGCTTAAAATGCTTTATTATGCGACATTCTGAGATTTGAAGGCCAAATCATATATCGTGATACTACATGAAGCAGTATCGAAATATTGGTAAAAACGAATATATTTACGTAAAATCACACTACATCGAAAACGTGAAAAAAGTCACTATTTTACCATATATGAGGATTTTAACTTCAAATCATAGAGCGAGGTTTCGTATTATTTAGATCCAAGAAAAGACATGACAATGTTGTTTCCAATACAAATGATGAAAATCAATGTGTTTTCATTAGAATTACCTAAAATGTTCCTGATTTTCCGTTTATATTACCGATGGAAGATGTACACGAAAACCGCTCTATTCCAGCTGAAACGTCGATATATGCAATAAAAACAGAACTTCTCCCCTTTTCAATATCTTACTCAGTATTTTAACGAGAAACAAATAGATGATTGAAAGTGAAGTAATTAAGGTTAATTTCTAATCAATTATGTGTTTGCATCATTTATATTGAATAATTAATTAATTAATAACAATAAACTGAAAATTCACAAAACCGTGGAAAAACGGCAAAATATTGCCTAATTCGATGATATTTTGTTTAAATCACATAAAGGAAAAGGGGATGATAAACGTCAAAATATTGCTAAATTCGATGATTTTTCATACGAAACAAAGATTTGAAGACCATATCACATATCGTGATACTACATGAAATAGTATCGAAATATTGGTAAAAATGAATATATTTACGTAATATCAAACTACATGGAAAACGTGAAAAAAGTCACTATTTTACCAAATATGAGGATTTTATTTTCAAATCATAGAGCGAGGTTTCGTATTGTTTAGATCCAAGAAAAGACATATGACAATGTTGTTTCCAATACAAATGATAAAAATCAATGTGTTTTCATTAGAATTTACTAAAATGTTCCTGATTTCCGTTTATATTACCGATGGAAGATGTACACGTAAAACCGCTCTATTCCGGCTGAAACGTCGATATATGCAATAAAAACAGAACTTCTCCCCTTTTCAATCTCTTACTCAGTATTTTAACGAGAAACAAATAGTTGATTGAAAATGAAGTTTTTAAGGTTATTATCTAAGCAATTATGTATTTGCATCATTTTTACGTATATATAGTGAATTAATACCCGTAAACTGAAAATTCACAAAAACGTGGAAAAACGGCAAAATATTGCCTAATTCGATGATATTTTGTTTAAATCACATAGAGGAAAAGGGGATGATAAACGTCAAAATATTGCTAAATTCGATGATTTTTCATACGAAACAAAATGCAAGAAAACTTGCTTAAAATGCTATATTATGCGACATTCTGAGATTTGAAGGCCAAATCACATATCGTGATACTACATGAAATAGAATCGAAATATTGGTAAAAATGAATATATTTACGTAATATCGAACTACATGGAAAACGTGAAAAAGTCACTATTTTACCATATATGAGGATTTTAATTTCAAATCATAGAGCGAGGTTTCGTATTATTTAGATCCAAAAAAAGACATATGACAATGCTGTTTTCAATACAAATGATAAAAATCAATGTGTTTTCATTAGAATTTACTAAAATGTTCCTGATTTCTGTTTATATTAAGATGGAAGATGTACACGTAAAACCGCTCTATTCCGGCTGAAACGTCGATATATGCAATAAAAACAGAACTTCTCCCCTTTTCAATCTCTTACCAAGTATTTTACCGAGAAACAAATAGTCGATTGAAAATGAAGTTTTTAAGGTTATTATCTAATCAATTATGTGTTTGCATCATTTTTACGTATATATAGTGAATTAATACCCATAAACTGAAAATTCACAAAAACGTGGAAAAACGGCAAAATATTGCCTTATTTGATGATATTTTGTTTAAATCACATAGAGGAAAAGGGGATGATAAACGTGTAAATATTGCTAAATTCGATGATTTTTCGTACGAAACAAATTGCAAGAAAACTCGCTTAAAATGCTTTATTATGCGACATTCTGAGATTTGAAGGCCAAATCATATATCGTGATACTACATGAAGCAGTATCGAAATATTGGTAAAAACGAATATATTTACGTAAAATCACACTACATCGAAAACGTGAAAAAAGTCACTATTTTACCATATATGAGGATTTTAACTTCAAATCATAGAGCGAGGTTTCGTATTATTTAGATCCAAGAAAAGACATGACAATGTTGTTTCCAATACAAATGATGAAAATCAATGTGTTTTCATTAGAATTACCTAAAATGTTCCTGATTTTCCGTTTATATTACCGATGGAAGATGTACACGAAAACCGCTCTATTCCAGCTGAAACGTCGATATATGCAATAAAAACAGAACTTCTCCCCTTTTCAATATCTTACTCAGTATTTTAACGAGAAACAAATAGATGATTGAAAGTGAAGTAATTAAGGTTAATTTCTAATCAATTATGTGTTTGCATCATTTATATTTAATAATTAATTAATTAATAACAATAAACTGAAAATTCACAAAACCGTGGAAAAACGGCAAAATATTGCCTAATTCGATGATATTTTGTTTAAATCACATAAAGGAAAAGGGGATGATAAACGTCAAAATATTGCTAAATTCGATGATTTTTCATACGAAACAAAGATTTGAAGACCATATCACATATCGTGATACTACATGAAATAGTATCGAAATATTGGTAAAAATGAATATATTTACGTAATATCAAACTACATGGAAAACGTGAAAAAAGTCACTATTTTACCAAATATGAGGATTTTATTTTCAAATCATAGAGCGAGGTTTCGTATTGTTTAGATCCAAGAAAAGACATATGACAATGTTGTTTCCAATACAAATGATAAAAATCAATGTGTTTTCATTAGAATTTACTAAAATGTTCCTGATTTCCGTTTATATTACCGATGGAAGATGTACACGTAAAACCGCTCTATTCCGGCTGAAACGTCGATATATGCAATAAAAACAGAACTTCTCCCCTTTTCAATCTCTTACTCAGTATTTTAACGAGAAACAAATAGTTGATTGAAAATGAAGTTTTTAAGGTTATTATCTAAGCAATTATGTGTTTGCATCATTTTTACGTATATATAGTGAATTAATACCCATAAACTGAAAATTCACAAAAACGTGGAAAAACGGCAAAATATTGCCTAATTCGATGATATTTTGTTTAAATCACATTGAGAAAAAGGGGATGATAATCGTCAATATATTGCTAAATTCGATGATTTTTCGTACGAAACAAAATGCAAGAAAACTTGCTTAAAATGCTATATTATGCGACATTCTGAGATTTGAAGGCCAAATCACATATCGTGATACTACATGAAATAGTATCGAAATATTGGTAAAAATGAATATATTTACGTAATATCAAACTACATGGAAAACGTGAAAAAAGTCACTATTTTACCATATATGAGGATTTTAACTTCAAATCATAGAGCGAGGTTTCGTATTATTTAGATACAAGAAAAGACATATGACAATGTTGTTTCCAATACAAATGATAAAAATCAATGTGTTTTCATTAGAATTTACTAAAATGTTCCTGATTTTCCGTTTATATTACCGATGGAAGATGTACACGTAAAACCGCTCTATTCCGGCTGAAACGTCGATATATGCAATAAAAACAGAACTTCTCCCCTTTTCAATCTCTTACTCAGTATTTTAACGAGAAACAAATAGTCGATTGAAAATGAAGTTTTTAAGGTTATTATCTAATCAATTATGTGTTTGCATCATTTTTACGTATATATAGTGAATTAATACCCGTAAACTGAAAATTCACAAAAACGTGGAAAAACGGCAAAATATTGCCTAATTCGATGACATTTTGTTTAAATAACATTGAGGAAAAGGGGATGATAAACGTCAAAATATTGCTAAATTCGATGATTTTTCGTACGAAACAAAATGCAAGAAAACTCGCTTAAAATGCTTTATTATGCGACATTCTGAGATTTGAAGGCCAATTCTTATATCGTGATACTACATGAAGTAGTATCGAAATATTGGTAAAAACGAATATATTTACGTAAAATCACACTACATGGAAACGTGAAAAAAGTCACTATTTTACCATATATGAGGATTTTAACTTCAAATCATAGAGCGAGGTTTCGTATTATTTAGATCCAAGAAAAGACATGACAATGTTGTTTCCAATACAAATGATGAAAATCAATGTGTTTTCATTAGAACTACCTAAAATGTTCCTGATTTTCCGTTTATATTACCGATGGAAGATGTACACGAAAACCGCTCAATTCCAGCTGAAACGTCGATATATGCAATAAAAACAGATCTTCTCCCCTTTTCAATATCTTACTCAGTATTTTAACGAGAAACAAATAAATGATTGAAAGTGAAGTAATTAAGGTTAATTTCTAATCAATTATGTGTTTGCATCATTTATATTGAATAATTAATTAATTAATAACAATAAACTGGAAATTCACAAAAACGTGGAAAAACGGCAAAATATTGCCTAATTCGATGATATTTTGTTTAAATCACATTGAGAAAAAGGGGGATGATAATCGTCAATATATTGCTAAATTCGATGATTTTTCGTACGAAACAAAATGCAAGAAAACTTGCTTAAAATGCTATATTATGCGACATTCTGAGATTTGAAGGCCAAATCACATATCGTGATATTACATGAAATAGTATCGAAATATTGGTAAAAATGAATATATTTACGTAATATCAAACTACATGGAAAACGTGAAAAAAGTCACTATTTTACCATATATGAGGATTTTAACTTCAAATCATTGAGCGAGGTTTCGTATTATTTAGATACAAGAAAAGACATATGACAATGTTGTTTCCAATACAAATGATAAAAATCAATGTGTTTTCATTAGAATTTACTGAAATGTTCCTGATTTTCCGTTTATATTACCGATGGAAGATGTACACGTAAAACCGCTGTATTCCGGCTGAAACGTCGATATATGCAATAAAAACAGAACTTCTCCCCTTTTCAATCTCTTACTCAGTATTTTAACGAGAAACAAATAGTCGATTGAAAATGAAGTTTTTAAGGTTATTATCTAATCAATTATGTATTTGCATCATTTTTACGTATATTTAGTGAATTAATACCCGTAAACTGAAAATTCATCAAAACGTGGAAAAACGGCAAAATATTGCCTAATTCGATGATATTTTGTTTAAATCACATAGAGGAAAAGGGGATGATAAACGTCAAAATATTGCTAAATTCGATGATTTTTCATACGAAACAAAATGCAAGAAAACTTGCTTAAAATGCTATATTATGCGACATTCTGAGATTTGAAGGCCAAATCACATATCGTGATACTACATGAAATAGTATCGAAATATTGGTAAAAATGAATATATTTACGTAATATCAAACTACATGGAAAACGTGAAAAAGTCACTATTTTACCAAATATGAGGATTTTATTTTCAAATCATAGAGCGAGGTTTCGTATTATTTAGATCCAAGAAAAGACATATGACAAGGTTGTTTCCAATACAAATGATAAAAATCAATGTGTTTTCATTAGAATTTACTAAAATGTTCCTGATTTTCCGTTTATATTACCGATGGAAGATGTCGGTAAAACCGCTCTATTCCGGCTGAAACGTCGATATATGCAATAAAAACAGAACGTCTCCCCTTTTCAATTTCTTACTCAGTATTTTAACGAGAAACAAATAGTTGATTGAAAATGAAGTTTTTAAGGTAATCTAATCAATTATGTGTTTGCATCATTTTTACGTATATATAGTGAATTAATACCCATAAACTGAAAATTCACAAAAACGTGGAAAAACGGCAAAATATTGCCTAATTCGATGATATTTTGTTTAAATCACATTGAGGAAAAGGGGATGATAAGCGTCAATATATTGCTAAATTCGATGATTTTTCGTACGAAACAAAATGCAAGAAAACTTGCTTAAAATGCTATATTATGCGACATTCTGAGATTTGAAGGCCAAATCACATATCGTGATACTACATGAAATAGAATCGAAATATTGGTAAAAATGAATATATTTACGTAATATCAAACTACATGGAAAACGTGAAAAAGTCACTATTTTACCATATATGAGGATTTTAATTTCAAATCATAGAGCGAGGTTTCGTATTATTTAGATCCAAAAAAAGACATATGACAATGCTGTTTTCAATACAAATGATAAAAATCAATGTGTTTTCATTAGAATTTACTAAAATGTTCCTGATTTTCCGTTTATATTACCGATAGAAGATGTACACGTAAAACCGCTCTATTCCGGCTGAAACGTCGATATATGCAATAAAAACAGAACTTCTCCCCTTTTCAATCTCTTACTCAGTATTTTAACGAGAAACAAATAGTCGATTGAAAATGAAGTTTTTAAGGTTATTATCTAATCAATTATGTGTTTGCATCATTTTTACGTATATATAGTGAATTAATACCCATAAACTGAAAATTCACAAAAACGTGGAAAAACGGCAAAATATTGCCTTATTCGATGATATTTTGTTTAAATCACATAGAGGAAAAGGGGATGATAAACGTGTAAATATTGCTAAATTCGATGATTTTTCGTACGAAACAAATTGCAAGAAAACTCGCTTAAAATGCTTTATTATGCGACATTCTGAGATTTGAAGGCCAAATCATATGTCGTGATACTACATGAAGCAGTATCGAAATATTGGTAAAAACGAATATATTTACGTAAAATCACACTACATGGAAAACGTGAAAAAAGTCACTATTTTACCATATATGAGGATTTTAACTTCAAATCATAAAGCGAGGTTTCGTATTATTTAGATCCAAGAAAAGACATATGACAATGTTGTTTCCAATACAAATGATAAAAATCAATGTGTTTTCATTAGAATTTACTAAAATGTTCCTGATTTTCCGTTTATATTACCGATGGAAGATGTACACGTAAAACCGCTCTATTCCGGCTGAAACGTCGATATATGCAATAAAAACAGAACTTCTCCCCTTTTCAATCTCTTACTCAGTATTTTAACGAGAAACAAATAGTCGATTGAAAATGAAGTTTTTAAGGTTATTATCTAATCAATTATGTGTTTGCATCATTTTTACGTATATATAGTGAATTAATACCCATAAACTGAAAATTCACGAAAACGTGGAAAAACGGCAAAATATTGCCTAATTCGATGATATTTTGTTTAAATCACATTGAGAAAAAGGGGATGATAATCGTCAATATATTGCTAAATTCGATGATTTTTCGTACGAAACAAAATGCAAGAAAACTTGCTTAAAATGCTATATTATGCGACATTCTGAGATTTGAAGGCCAAATCACATATCGTGATACTACATGAAGTAGTATCGAAATATTGGTAAAAACGAATATATTTACGTAAAATCACACTACATGGAAACGTGAAAAAAGTCACTATTTTACCATATATGAGGATTTTAACTTCAAATCATAGAGCGAGGTTTCGTATTATTTAGATCCAAGAAAAGACATGACAATGTTGTTTCCAATACAAATGATGAAAATCAATGTGTTTTCATTAGAACTACCTAAAATGTTCCTGATTTTCCGTTTATATTACCGATGGAAGATGTACACGAAAACCGCTCAATTCCAGCTGAAACGTCGATATATGCAATAAAAACAGAACTTCTCCCCTTTTCAATATCTTACTCAGTATTTTAACGAGAAACAAATAGATGACTGAAAGTGAAGTAATTAAGGTTAATTTCTAATCAATTATGTGTTTGCATCATTTATATTGAATAATTAATTAATTAATAACAATAAACTGGAAATTCACAAAAACGTGGAAAAACGGCAAAATATTGCCTAATTCGATGATATTTTGTTTAAATCACATTGAGAAAAAGGGGGATGATAATCGTCAATATATTGCTAAATTCGATGATTTTTCGTACGAAACAAAATGCAAGAAAACTTGCTTAAAATGCTATATTATGCGACATTCTGAGATTTGAAGGCCAAATCACATATCGTGATATTACATGAAATAGTATCGAAATATTGGTAAAAATGAATATATTTACGTAATATCAAACTACATGGAAAACGTGAAAAAAGTCACTATTTTACCATATATGAGGATTTTAACTTCAAATCATTGAGCGAGGTTTCGTATTATTTAGATACAAGAAAAGACATATGACAATGTTGTTTCCAATACAAATGATAAAAATCAATGTGTTTTCATTAGAATTTACTGAAATGTTCCTGATTTTCCGTTTATATTACCGATGGAAGATGTACACGTAAAACCGCTGTATTCCGGCTGAAACGTCGATATATGCAATAAAAACAGAACTTCTCCCCTTTTCAATCTCTTACTCAGTATTTTAACGAGAAACAAATATTCGATTGAAAATGAAGTTTTTAAGGTTATTATCTAATCAATTATGTATTTGCATCATTTTTACGTATATATAGTGAATTAATACCCGTAAACTGAAAATTCACAAAAACGTGGAAAAACGGCAAAATATTGCCTAATTCGATGATATTTTGTTTAAATCACATAGAGGAAAAGGGGATGATAAACGTCAAAATATTGCTAAATTCGATGATTTTTCATACGAAACAAAATGCAAGAAAACTTGCTTAAAATGCTATATTATGCGACATTCTGAGATTTGAAGGCCAAATCACATATCGTGATACTACATGAAATAGTATCGAAATATTGGTAAAAATGAATATATTTACGTAATATCAAACTACATGGAAAACGTGAAAAAAGTCACTATTTTACCAAATATGAGGATTTTATTTTCAAATCATAGAGCGAGGTTTCGTATTGTTTAGATCCAAGAAAAGACATATGACAATGTTGTTTCCAATACAAATGATAAAAATCAATGTGTTTTCATTAGAATTTACTAAAATGTTCCTGATTTCCGTTTATATTACCGATGGAAGATGTACACGTAAAACCGCTCTATTCCGGCTGAAACGTCGATATATGCAATAAAAACAGAACTTCTCCCCTTTTCAATCTCTTACTCAGTATTTTAACGTGAAACAAATAGTAGATTGAAAATGAAGTTTTTAAGGTTATTATCTAATCAATTATGTGTTTGCATCATTTTTACGTATATATAGTGAATTAATACCCGTAAACTGAAAATTCACAAAAAACGTGGAAAAACGGCAAAATATTGCCTAATTCGATGACATTTTGTTTAAATAACATTGAGGAAAAGGGGATGATAAACGTCAAAATATTGCTAAATTCGATGATTTTTCGTACGAAACAAAATGCAAGAAAAGTCGCTTAAAATGCTTTATTATGCGACATTCTGAGATTTGAAGGCCAAATCTTATATCGTGATACTACATGAAGTAGTATCGAAATATTGGTAAAAACGAATATATTTACGTAAAATCACACTACAGGGAAACGTGAAAAAAGTCACTATTTTACCATATATGAGGATTTTAACTTCAAATCATAGAGCGAGGTTTCGTATTATTTAGATCCAAGAAAAGACATGACAATGTTGTTTCCAATACAAATGATGAAAATCAATGTGTTTTCATTAGAACTACCTAAAATGTTCCTGATTTTCCGTTTATATTACCGATGGAAGATGTACACGAAAACCGCTCAATTCCAGCTGAAACGTCGATATATGCAATAAAAACAGAACTTCTCCCCTTTTCAATATCTTACTCAGTATTTTAACGAGAAACAAATAGATGATTGAAAGTGAAGTAATTAAGGTTAATTTCTAATCAATTATGTGTTTGCATCATTTATATTGAATAATTAATTAATTAATAACAATAAACTGGAAATTCACAAAAACGTGGAAAAACGGCAAAATATTGCCTAATTCGATGATATTTTGTTTAAATCACATTGAGAAAAAGGGGGATGATAATCGTCAATATATTGCTAAATTCGATGATTTTTCGTACGAAACAAAATGCAAGAAAACTTGCTTAAAATGCTATATTATGCGACATTCTGAGATTTGAAGGCCAAATCACATATCGTGATACTACATGAAATAGTATCGAAATATTGGTAAAAATGAATATATTTACGTAATATCAAACTACATGGAAAACGTGAAAAAAGTCACTATTTTACCATATATGAGGATTTTAACTTCAAATCATTGAGCGAGGTTTCGTATTATTTAGATACAAGAAAAGACATATGACAATGTTGTTTCCAATACAAATGATAAAAATCAATGTGTTTTCATTAGAATTTACTGAAATGTTCCTGATTTTCCGTTTATATTACCGATGGAAGATGTACACGTAAAACCGCTCTATTCCGGCTGAAACGTCGATATATGCAATAAAAACAGAACTTCTCCCCTTTTCAATCTCTTACTCAGTATTTTAACGAGAAACAAATAGTCGATTGAAAATGAAGTTTTTAAGGTTATTATCTAATCAATTATGTGTTTGCATCATTTTTACGTATATATAGTGAATTAATACCCGTAAACTGAAAATTCACAAAAAACGTGGAAAAACGGCAAAATATTGCCTAATTCGATGACATTTTGTTTAAATAACATTGAGGAAAAGGGGATGATAAACGTCAAAATATTGCTAAATTCGATGATTTTTCGTACGAAACAAAATGCAAGAAAAGTCGCTTAAAATGCTTTATTATGCGACATTCTGAGATTTGAAGGCCAAATCTTATATCGTGATACTACATGAAGTAGTATCGAAATATTGGTAAAAACGAATATATTTACGTAAAATCACACTACATGGAAACGTGAAAAAAGTCACTATTTTACCATATATGAGGATTTTAACTTCAAATCATAGAGCGAGGTTTCGTATTATTTAGATCCAAGAAAAGACATGACAATGTTGTTTCCAATACAAATGATGAAAATCAATGTGTTTTCATTAGAACTACCTAAAATGTTCCTGATTTTCCGTTTATATTACCGATGGAAGATGTACACGAAAACCGCTCAATTCCAGCTGAAACGTCGATATATGCAATAAAAACAGAACTTCTCCCCTTTTCAATATCTTACTCAGTATTTTAACGAGAAACAAATAGATGATTGAAAGTGAAGTAATTAAGGTTAATTTCTAATCAATTATGTGTTTGCATCATTTATATTGAATAATTAATTAATTAATAACAATAAACTGGAAATTCACAAAAACGTGGAAAAACGGCAAAATATTGCCTAATTCGATGATATTTTGTTTAAATCACATTGAGAAAAAGGGGGATGATAATCGTCAATATATTGCTAAATTCGATGATTTTTCGTACGAAACAAAATGCAAGAAAACTTGCTTAAAATGCTATATTATGCGACATTCTGAGATTTGAAGGCCAAATCACATATCGTGATATTACATGAAATAGTATCGAAATATTGGTAAAAATGAATATATTTACGTAATATCAAACTACATGGAAAACGTGAAAAAAGTCACTATTTTACCATATATGAGGATTTTAACTTCAAATCATTGAGCGAGGTTTCGTATTATTTAGATACAAGAAAAGACATATGACAATGTTGTTTCCAATACAAATGATAAAAATCAATGTGTTTTCATTAGAATTTACTGAAATGTTCCTGATTTTCCGTTTATATTACCGATGGAAGATGTACACGTAAAACCGCTGTATTCCGGCTGAAACGTCGATATATGCAATAAAAACAGAACTTCTCCCCTTTTCAATCTCTTACTCAGTATTTTAACGAGAAACAAATATTCGATTGAAAATGAAGTTTTTAAGGTTATTATCTAATCAATTATGTATTTGCATCATTTTTACGTATATATAGTGAATTAATACCCGTAAACTGAAAATTCACAAAAACGTGGAAAAACGGCAAAATATTGCCTAATTCGATGATATTTTGTTTAAATCACATAGAGGAAAAGGGGATGATAAACGTCAAAATATTGCTAAATTCGATGATTTTTCATACGAAACAAAATGCAAGAAAACTTGCTTAAAATGCTATATTATGCGACATTCTGAGATTTGAAGGCCAAATCACATATCGTGATACTACATGAAATAGTATCGAAATATTGGTAAAAATGAATATATTTACGTAATATCAAACTACATGGAAAACGTGAAAAAAGTCACTATTTTACCAAATATGAGGATTTTATTTTCAAATCATAGAGCGAGGTTTCGTATTGTTTAGATCCAAGAAAAGACATATGACAATGTTGTTTCCAATACAAATGATAAAAATCAATGTGTTTTCATTAGAATTTACTAAAATGTTCCTGATTTCCGTTTATATTACCGATGGAAGATGTACACGTAAAACCGCTCTATTCCGGCTGAAACGTCGATATATGCAATAAAAACAGAACTTCTCCCCTTTTCAATCTCTTACTCAGTATTTTAACGTGAAACAAATAGTAGATTGAAAATGAAGTTTTTAAGGTTATTATCTAATCAATTATGTGTTTGCATCATTTTTACGTATATATAGTGAATTAATACCCGTAAACTGAAAATTCACAAAAAACGTGGAAAAACGGCAAAATATTGCCTAATTCGATGACATTTTGTTTAAATAACATTGAGGAAAAGGGGATGATAAACGTCAAAATATTGCTAAATTCGATGATTTTTCGTACGAAACAAAATGCAAGAAAAGTCGCTTAAAATGCTTTATTATGCGACATTCTGAGATTTGAAGGCCAAATCTTATATCGTGATACTACATGAAGTAGTATCGAAATATTGGTAAAAACGAATATATTTACGTAAAATCACACTACATGGAAACGTGAAAAAAGTCACTATTTTACCATATATGAGGATTTTAACTTCAAATCATAGAGCGAGGTTTCGTATTATTTAGATCCAAGAAAAGACATGACAATGTTGTTTCCAATACAAATGATGAAAATCAATGTGTTTTCATTAGAACTACCTAAAATGTTCCTGATTTTCCGTTTATATTACCGATGGAAGATGTACACGAAAACCGCTCAATTCCAGCTGAAACGTCGATATATGCAATAAAAACAGAACTTCTCCCCTTTTCAATATCTTACTCAGTATTTTAACGAGAAACAAATAGATGATTGAAAGTGAAGTAATTAAGGTTAATTTCTAATCAATTATGTGTTTGCATCATTTATATTGAATAATTAATTAATTAATAACAATAAACTGGAAATTCACAAAAACGTGGAAAAACGGCAAAATATTGCCTAATTCGATGATATTTTGTTTAAATCACATTGAGAAAAAGGGGGATGATAATCGTCAATATATTGCTAAATTCGATGATTTTTCGTACGAAACAAAATGCAAGAAAACTTGCTTAAAATGCTATATTATGCGACATTCTGAGATTTGAAGGCCAAATCACATATCGTGATACTACATGAAATAGTATCGAAATATTGGTAAAAATGAATATATTTACGTAATATCAAACTACATGGAAAACGTGAAAAAAGTCACTATTTTACCATATATGAGGATTTTAACTTCAAATCATTGAGCGAGGTTTCGTATTATTTAGATACAAGAAAAGACATATGACAATGTTGTTTCCAATACAAATGATAAAAATCAATGTGTTTTCATTAGAATTTACTGAAATGTTCCTGATTTTCCGTTTATATTACCGATGGAAGATGTACACGTAAAACCGCTCTATTCCGGCTGAAACGTCGATATATGCAATAAAAACAGAACTTCTCCCCTTTTCAATCTCTTACTCAGTATTTTAACGAGAAACAAATAGTCGATTGAAAATGAAGTTTTTAAGGTTATTATCTAATCAATTATGTGTTTGCATCATTTTTACGTATATATAGTGAATTAATACCCGTAAACTGAAAATTCACAAAAAACGTGGAAAAACGGCAAAATATTGCCTAATTCGATGACATTTTGTTTAAATAACATTGAGGAAAAGGGGATGATAAACGTCAAAATATTGCTAAATTCGATGATTTTTCGTACGAAACAAAATGCAAGAAAAGTCGCTTAAAATGCTTTATTATGCGACATTCTGAGATTTGAAGGCCAAATCTTATATCGTGATACTACATGAAGTAGTATCGAAATATTGGTAAAAACGAATATATTTACGTAAAATCACACTACATGGAAACGTGAAAAAAGTCACTATTTTACCATATATGAGGATTTTAACTTCAAATCATAGAGCGAGGTTTCGTATTATTTAGATCCAAGAAAAGACATGACAATGTTGTTTCCAATACAAATGATGAAAATCAATGTGTTTTCATTAGAACTACCTAAAATGTTCCTGATTTTCCGTTTATATTACCGATGGAAGATGTACACGAAAACCGCTCAATTCCAGCTGAAACGTCGATATATGCAATAAAAACAGAACTTCTCCCCTTTTCAATATCTTACTCAGTATTTTAACGAGAAACAAATAGATGATTGAAAGTGAAGTAATTAAGGTTAATTTCTAATCAATTATGTGTTTGCATCATTTATATTGAATAATTAATTAATTAATAACAATAAACTGGAAATTCACAAAAACGTGGAAAAACGGCAAAATATTGCCTAATTCGATGATATTTTGTTTAAATCACATTGAGAAAAAGGGGGGATGATAATCGTCAATATATTGCTAAATTCGATGATTTTTCGTACGAAACAAAATGCAAGAAAACTTGCTTAAAATGCTATATTATGCGACATTCTGAGATTTGAAGGCCAAATCACATATCGTGATACTACATGAAATAGTATCGAAATATTGGCAAAAATGAATATATTTACGTAATATCAAACTACATGGAAAACGTGAAAAAAGTCACTATTTTACCATATATGAGGATTTTAACTTCAAATCATTGAGCGAGGTTTCGTATTATTTAGATACAAGAAAAGACATATGACAATGTTGTTTCCAAAACAAATGATAAAAATAAATGTGTTTTCATTAGAATTTACTGAAATGTTCCTGATTTTCCGTTTATATTACCGATGGAAGATGTACACGTAAAACCGCTCTATTCCGGCTGAAACGTCGATATATGCAATAAAAACAGAACTTCTCCCCTTTTCAATCTCTTACTCAGTAATTTAACGAGAAACAAATAGTCGATTGAAAATGAAGTTTTTAAGGTTATTATCTAATCAATTATGTATTTGCATCATTTTTACGTATATATAGTGAATTAATACCCGTAAACTGAAAATTCACAAAAACGTGGAAAAACGGCAAAATATTGCCTAATTCGATGATATTTTGTTTAAATCACATAGAGGAAAAGGGGATGATAAACGTCAATATTCGATGATTTTTCATACGAAACAAAATGCAAGAAAACTTGCTTAAAATGCTATATTATGCGACATTCTGAGATTTGAAGGCCAAATCACATATCGTGATACTACATGAAATAGAATCGAAATATTGGTAAAAATGAATATATTTACGTAATATCGAACTACATGGAAAACGTGAAAAAGTCACTATTTTACCATATATGAGGATTTTAATTTCAAATCATAGAGCGAGGTTTCGTATTATTTAGATCCAAAAAAAGACATATGACAATGCTGTTTTCAATACAAATGATAAAAATCAATGTGTTTTCATTAGAATTTACTAAAATGTTCCTGATTTCTGTTTATATTAAGATGGAAGATGTACACGTAAAACCGCTCTATTCCGGCTGAAACGTCGATATATGCAATAAAAACAGAACTTCTCCCCTTTTCAATCTCTTACCAAGTATTTTAACGAGAAACAAATAGTCGATTGAAAATGAAGTTTTTAAGGTTATTATCTAATCAATTATGTGTTTGCATCATTTTTACGTATATATAGTGAATTAATACCCATAAACTGAAAATTCACAAAAACGTGGAAAAACGGCAAAATATTGCCTTATTTGATGATATTTTGTTTAAATCACATAGAGGAAAAGGGGATGATAAACGTGTAAATATTGCTAAATTCGATGATTTTTCGTACGAAACAAATTGCAAGAAAACTCGCTTAAAATGCTTTATTATGCGACATTTTGAGATTTGAAGGCCAAATCATATATCGTGATACTACATGAAGCAGTATCGAAATATTGGTAAAAACGAATATATTTACGTAAAATCACACTACATCGAAAACGTGAAAAAAGTCACTATTTTACCATATATGAGGATTTTAACTTCAAATCATAGAGCGAGGTTTCGTATTATTTAGATCCAAGAAAAGACATGACAATGTTGTTTCCAATACAAATGATGAAAATCAATGTGTTTTCATTAGAATTACCTAAAATGTTCCTGATTTTCCGTTTATATTACCGATGGAAGATGTACACGAAAACCGCTCTATTCCAGCTGAAACGTCGATATATGCAATAAAAACAGAACTTCTCCCCTTTTCAATATCTTACTCAGTATTTTAACGAGAAACAAATAGATGATTGAAAGTGAAGTAATTAAGGTTAATTTCTAATCAATTATGTGTTTGCATCATTTATATTTAATAATTAATTAATTAATAACAATAAACTGAAAATTCACAAAACCGTGGAAAAACGGCAAAATATTGCCTAATTCGATGATATTTTGTTTAAATCACATAAAGGAAAAGGGGATGATAAACGTCAAAATATTGCTAAATTCGATGATTTTTCATACGAAACAAAGATTTGAAGACCATATCACATATCGTGATACTACATGAAATAGTATCGAAATATTGGTAAAAATGAATATATTTACGTAATATCAAACTACATGGAAAACGTGAAAAAAGTCACTATTTTACCAAATATGAGGATTTTATTTTCAAATCATAGAGCGAGGTTTAGTATTGTTTAGATCCAAGAAAAGACATATGACAATGTTGTTTCCAATACAAATGATAAAAATCAATGTGTTTTCATTAGAATTTACTAAAATGTTCCTGATTTCCGTTTATATTACCGATGGAAGATGTACACGTAAAACCGCTCTATTCCGGCTGAAACGTCGATATATGCAATAAAAACAGAACTTCTCCCCTTTTCAATCTCTTACTCAGTATTTTAACGAGAAACAAATAGTTGATTGAAAATGAAGTTTTTAAGGTTATTATCTAAGCAATTATGTGTTTGCATCATTTTTACGTATATATAGTGAATTAATACCCATAAACTGAAAATTCACAAAAACGTGGAAAAACGGCAAAATATTGCCTAATTCGATGATATTTTGTTTAAATCACATTGAGAAAAAGGGGATGATAATCGTCAATATATTGCTAAATTCGATGATTTTTCGTACGAAACAAAATGCAAGAAAACTTGCTTAAAATGCTATATTATGCGACATTCTGAGATTTGAAGGCCAAATCACATATCGTGATACTACATGAAATAGTATCGAAATATTGGTAAAAATGAATATATTTACGTAATATCAAACTACATGGAAAACGTGAAAAAAGTCACTATTTTACCATATATGAGGATTTTAACTTCAAATCATAGAGCGAGGTTTCGTATTATTTAGATACAAGAAAAGACATATGACAATGTTGTTTCCAATACAAATGATAAAAATCAATGTGTTTTCATTAGAATTTACTAAAATGTTCCTGATTTTCCGTTTATATTACCGATGGAAGATGTACACGTAAAACCGCTCTATTCCGGCTGAAACGTCGATATATGCAATAAAAACAGAACTTCTCCCCTTTTCAATCTCTTACTCAGTATTTTAACGAGAAACAAATAGTCGATTGAAAATGAAGTTTTTAAGGTTATTATCTAATCAATTATGTGTTTGCATCATTTTTACGTATATATAGTGAATTAATACCCGTAAACTGAAAATTCACAAAAACGTGGAAAAACGGCAAAATATTGCCTAATTCGATGACATTTTGTTTAAATAACATTGAGGAAAAGGGGATGATAAACGTCAAAATATTGCTAAATTCGATGATTTTTCGTACGAAACAAAATGCAAGAAAACTCGCTTAAAATGCTTTATTATGCGACATTCTGAGATTTGAAGGCCAAATCTTATATCGTGATACTACATGAAGTAGTATCGAAATATTGGTAAAAACGAATATATTTACGTAAAATCACACTACATGGAAACGTGAAAAAAGTCACTATTTTACCATATATGAGGATTTTAACTTCAAATCATAGAGCGAGGTTTCGTATTATTTAGATCCAAGAAAAGACGTGACAATGTTGTTTCCAATACAAATGATGAAAATCAATGTGTTTTCATTAGAACTACCTAAAATGTTCCTGATTTTCCGTTTATATTACCGATGGAAGATGTACACGAAAACCGCTCAATTCCAGCTGAAACGTCGATATATGCAATAAAAACAGATCTTCTCCCCTTTTCAATATCTTACTCAGTATTTTAACGAGAAACAAATAAATGATTGAAAGTGAAGTAATTAAGGTTAATTTCTAATCAATTATGTGTTTGCATCATTTATATTGAATAATTAATTAATTAATAACAACAAACTGGAAATTCACAAAAACGTGGAAAAACGGCAAAATATTGCCTAATTCGATGATATTTTGTTTAAATCACATTGAGAAAAAGAGGGATGATAATCGTCAATATATTGCTAAATTCGATGATTTTTCGTACGAAACAAAATGCAAGAAAACTTGCTTAAAATGCTATATTATGCGACATTCTGAGATTTGAAGGCCAAATCACATATCGTGATATTACATGAAATAGTATCGAAATATTGGTAAAAATGAATATATTTACGTAATATCAAACTACATGGAAAACGTGAAAAAAGTCACTATTTTACCATATATGAGGATTTTAACTTCAAATCATTGAGCGAGGTTTCGTATTATTTAGATACAAGAAAAGACATATGACAATGTTGTTTCCAATACAAATGATAAAAATCAATGTGTTTTCATTAGAATTTACTGAAATGTTCCTGATTTTCCGTTTATATTACCGATGGAAGATGTACACGTAAAACCGCTGTATTCCGGCTGAAACGTCGATATATGCAATAAAAACAGTACTTCTCCCCTTTTCAATCTCTTACTCAGTATTTTAACGAGAAACAAATAGTCGATTGAAAATGAAGTTTTTAAGGTTATTATCTAATCAATTATGTATTTGCATCATTTTTACGTATATTTAGTGAATTAATACCCGTAAACTGAAAATTCACAAAAACGTGGAAAAACGGCAAAATATTGCCTAATTCGATGATATTTTGTTTAAATCACATAGAGGAAAAGGGGATGATAAACGTCAAAATATTGCTAAATTCGATGATTTTTCATACGAAACAAAATGCAAGAAAACTTGCTTAAAATGCTATATTATGCGACATTCTGAGATTTGAAGGCCAAATCACATATCGTGATACTACATGAAATAGTATCGAAATATTGGTAAAAATGAATATATTTACGTAATATCAAACTACATGGAAAACGTGAAAAAGTCACTATTTTACCAAATATGAGGATTTTATTTTCAAATCATAGAGCGAGGTTTCGTATTATTTAGATCCAAGAAAAGACATATGACAAGGTTGTTTCCAATACAAATGATAAAAATCAATGTGTTTTCATTAGAATTTACTAAAATGTTCCTGATTTTCCGTTTATATTACCGATGGAAGATGTCGGTAAAACCGCTCTATTCCGGCTGAAACGTCGATATATGCAATAAAAACAGAACGTCTCCCCTTTTCAATTTCTTACTCAGTATTTTAACGAGAAACAAATAGTTGATTGAAAATGAAGTTTTTAAGGTAATCTAATCAATTATGTGTTTGCATCATTTTTACGTATATATAGTGAATTAATACCCATA
Organism: Procambarus clarkii; assembly: GCF_040958095.1. Taxonomy (NCBI): domain Eukaryota; kingdom Metazoa; phylum Arthropoda; class Malacostraca; order Decapoda; family Cambaridae; genus Procambarus; species Procambarus clarkii. Next base: position 50,653,001 of record NC_091162.1, on the reverse strand, counting down.
AACTGAAAATTCACAAAAACGTGGAAAAACGGCAAAATATTGCCTAATTCGATGATATTTTGTTTAAATCACATTGAGAAAAAGGGGATGATAAGCGTCAATATATTGCTAAATTCGATGATTTTTCGTACGAAACAAAATGCAAGAAAACTTGCTTAAAATGCTATATTATGCGACATTCTGAGATTTGAAGGCCAAATCACATATCGTGATACTACATGAAATAGAATCGAAATATTGGTAAAAATGAATATATTTACGTAATATCAAACTACATGGAAAACGTGAAAAAGTCACTATTTTACCATATATGAGGATTTTAATTTCAAATCATAGAGCGAGGTTTCGTATTATTTAGATCCAAAAAAAGACATATGACAATGCTGTTTTCAATACAAATGATAAAAATCAATGTGTTTTCATTAGAATTTACTAAAATGTTCCTGATTTTCCGTTTATATTACCGATGGAAGATGTACACGTAAAACCGCTCTATTCCGGCTGAAACGTCGATATATGCAATAAAAACAGAACTTCTCCCCTTTTCAATCTCTTACTCAGTAATTTAACGAGAAACAAATAGTCGATTGAAAATGAAGTTTTTAAGGTTATTATCTAATCAATTATGTGTTTGCATCATTTTTACGTATATATAGTGAATTAATACCCATAAACTGAAAATTCACAAAAACGTGGAAAAACGGCAAAATATTGCCTAATTCGATGATATTTTGTTTAAATCACATTGAGAAAAAGGGGATGATAATCGTCAATATATTGCTAAATTCGATGATTTTTCGTACGAAACAAAATGCAAGAAAACTTGCTTAAAATGCTATATTATGCGACATTCTGAGATTTGAAGGCCAAATCACATATCGTGATACTACATGAAGTAGTATCGAAATATTGGTAAAAACGAATATATTTACGTAAAATCACACTACATGGAAAACGTGAAAAAAGTCACTATTTTACCATATATGAGGATTTTAACTTCAAATCATAGAGCGAGGTTTCGTATTATTTAGATCCAAGAAAAGACATGACAATGTTGTTTCCAATACAAATGATGAAAATCAATGTGTTTTCATTAGAATTACCTAAAATGTTCCTGATTTTCCGTTTATATTACCGATGGAAGATGTACACGAAAACCGCTCTATTCCAGCTGAAACGTCGATATATGCAATAAAAACAGAACTTCTCCCCTTTTCAATATCTTACTCAGTATTTTAACGAGAAACAAATAGATGATTGAAAGTGAAGTAATTAAGGTTAATTTCTAATCAATTATGTGTTTGCATCATTTATATTTAATAATTAATTAATTAATAACAATAAACTGAAAATTCACAAAACCGTGGAAAAACGGCAAAATATTGCCTAATTCGATGATATTTTGTTTAAATCACATAAAGGAAAAGGGGATGATAAACGTCAAAATATTGCTAAATTCGATGATTTTTCATACGAAACAAGGATTTGAAGACCATATCACATATCGTGATACTACATGAAATAGTATCGAAATATTGGTAAAAATGAATATATTTACGTAATATCAAACTACATGGAAAACGTGAAAAAAGTCACTATTTTACCAAATATGAGGATTTTATTTTCAAATCATAGAGCGAGGTTTCGTATTGTTTAGATCCAAGAAAAGACATATGACAATGTTGTTTCCAATACAAATGATAAAAATCAATGTGTTTTCATTAGAATTTACTAAAATGTTCCCGATTTCCGTTTATATTACCGATGGAAGATGTACACGTAAAACCGCTCTATTCCGGCTGAAACGTCGATATATGCAATAAAAACAGAACTTCTCCCCTTTTCAATCTCTTACTCAGTATTTTAACGAGAAACAAATAGTTAATTGAAAATGAAGTTTTTAAGGTTATTATCTAAGCAATTATGTGTTTGCATCATTTTTACGTATATATAGTGAATTAATACCCATAAACTGAAAATTCACAAAAACGTGGAAAAACGGCAAAATATTGCCTAATTCGATGATATTTTGTTTAAATCACATTGAGAAAAAGGGGATGATAATCGTCAATATATTGCTAAATTCGATGATTTTTCGTACGAAACAAAATGCAAGAAAACTTGCTTAAAATGCTATATTATGCGACATTCTGAGATTTGAAGGCCAAATCACATATCGTGATACTACATGAAATAGTATCGAAATATTGGTAAAAATGAATATATTTACGTAATATCAAACTACATGGAAAACGTGAAAAAAGTCACTATTTTACCATATATGAAGATTTTAACTTCAAATCATAGAGCGAGGTTTCGTATTATTTAGATACAAGAAAAGACATATGACAATGTTGTTTCCAATACAAATGATAAAAATCAATGAGTTTTCATTAGAATTTACTAAAATGTTCCTGATTTTCCGTTTATATTACCGATGGAAGATGTACACGTAAAACCGCTCTATTCCGGCTGAAACGTCGATATATGCAATAAAAACAGAACTTCTCCCCTTTTCAATCTCTTACTCAGTATTTTAACGAGAAACAAATAGTCGATTGAAAATGAAGTTTTTAAGGTTATTATCTAATCAATTATGTGTTTGCATCATTTTTACGTATATATAGTGAATTAATACCCGTAAACTGAAAATTCACAAAAAACGTGGAAAAACGGCAAAATATTGCCTAATTCGATGACATTTTGTTTAAATAACATTGAGGAAAAGGGGATGATAAACGTCAAAATATTGCTAAATTCGATGATTTTTCGTACGAAACAAAATGCAAGAAAAGTCGCTTAAAATGCTTTATTATGCGACATTCTGAGATTTGAAGGCCAAATCTTATATCGTGATACTACATGAAGTAGTATCGAAATATTGGTAAAAACGAATATATTTACGTAAAATCACACTACATGGAAACGTGAAAAAAGTCACTATTTTACCATATATGAGGATTTTAACTTCAAATCATAGAGCGAGGTTTCGTATTATTTAGATCCAAGAAAAGACATGACAATGTTGTTTCCAATACAAATGATGAAAATCAATGTGTTTTCATTAGAACTACCTAAAATGTTCCTGATTTTCCGTTTATATTACCGATGGAAGATGTACACGAAAACCGCTCAATTCCAGCTGAAACGTCGATATATGCAATAAAAACAGAACTTCTCCCCTTTTCAATATCTTACTCAGTATTTTAACGAGAAACAAATAGATGATTGAAAGTGAAGTAATTAAGGTTAATTTCTAATCAATTATGTGTTTGCATCATTTATATTGAATAATTAATTAATTAATAACAATAAACTGGAAATTCACAAAAACGTGGAAAAACGGCAAAATATTGCCTAATTCGATGATATTTTGTTTAAATCACATTGAGAAAAAGGGGGATGATAATCGTCAATATATTGCTAAATTCGATGATTTTTCGTACGAAACAAAATGCAAGAAAACTTGCTTAAAATGCTATATTATGCGACATTCTGAGATTTGAAGGCCAAATCACATATCGTGATACTACATGAAATAGTATCGAAATATTGGTAAAAATGAATATATTTACGTAATATCAAACTACATGGAAAACGTGAAAAAAGTCACTATTTTACCATATATGAGGATTTTAACTTCAAATCATTGAGCGAGGTTTCGTATTATTTAGATACAAGAAAAGACATATGACAATGTTGTTTCCAAAACAAATGATAAAAATAAATGTGTTTTCATTAGAATTTACTGAAATGTTCCTGATTTTCCGTTTATATTACCGATGGAAGATGTACACGTAAAACCGCTCTATTCCGGCTGAAACGTCGATATATGCAATAAAAACAGAACTTCTCCCCTTTTCAATCTCTTACTCAGTAATTTAACGAGAAACAAATAGTCGATTGAAAATGAAGTTTTTAAGGTTATTATCTAATCAATTATGTATTTGCATCATTTTTACGTATATATAGTGAATTAATACCCGTAAACTGAAAATTCACAAAAACGTGGAAAAACGGCAAAATATTGCCTAATTCGATGATATTTTGTTTAAATCACATAGAGGAAAAGGGGATGATAAACGTCAATATTCGATGATTTTTCATACGAAACAAAATGCAAGAAAACTTGCTTAAAATGCTATATTATGCGACATTCTGAGATTTGAAGGCCAAATCACATATCGTGATACTACATGAAATAGAATCGAAATATTGGTAAAAATGAATATATTTACGTAATATCGAACTACATGGAAAACGTGAAAAAGTCACTATTTTACCATATATGAGGATTTTAATTTCAAATCATAGAGCGAGGTTTCGTATTATTTAGATCCAAAAAAAGACATATGACAATGCTGTTTTCAATACAAATGATAAAAATCAATGTGTTTTCATTAGAATTTACTAAAATGTTCCTGATTTCTGTTTATATTAAGATGGAAGATGTACACGTAAAACCGCTCTATTCCGGCTGAAACGTCGATATATGCAATAAAAACAGAACTTCTCCCCTTTTCAATCTCTTACCAAGTATTTTAACGAGAAACAAATAGTCGATTGAAAATGAAGTTTTTAAGGTTATTATCTAATCAATTATGTGTTTGCATCATTTTTACGTATATATAGTGAATTAATACCCATAAACTGAAAATTCACAAAAACGTGGAAAAACGGCAAAATATTGCCTTATTTGATGATATTTTGTTTAAATCACATAGAGGAAAAGGGGATGATAAACGTGTAAATATTGCTAAATTCGATGATTTTTCGTACGAAACAAATTGCAAGAAAACTCGCTTAAAATGCTTTATTATGCGACATTTTGAGATTTGAAGGCCAAATCATATATCGTGATACTACATGAAGCAGTATCGAAATATTGGTAAAAACGAATATATTTACGTAAAATCACACTACATCGAAAACGTGAAAAAAGTCACTATTTTACCATATATGAGGATTTTAACTTCAAATCATAGAGCGAGGTTTCGTATTATTTAGATCCAAGAAAAGACATGACAATGTTGTTTCCAATACAAATGATGAAAATCAATGTGTTTTCATTAGAATTACCTAAAATGTTCCTGATTTTCCGTTTATATTACCGATGGAAGATGTACACGAAAACCGCTCTATTCCAGCTGAAACGTCGATATATGCAATAAAAACAGAACTTCTCCCCTTTTCAATATCTTACTCAGTATTTTAACGAGAAACAAATAGATGATTGAAAGTGAAGTAATTAAGGTTAATTTCTAATCAATTATGTGTTTGCATCATTTATATTTAATAATTAATTAATTAATAACAATAAACTGAAAATTCACAAAACCGTGGAAAAACGGCAAAATATTGCCTAATTCGATGATATTTTGTTTAAATCACATAAAGGAAAAGGGGATGATAAACGTCAAAATATTGCTAAATTCGATGATTTTTCATACGAAACAAAGATTTGAAGACCATATCACATATCGTGATACTACATGAAATAGTATCGAAATATTGGTAAAAATGAATATATTTACGTAATATCAAACTACATGGAAAACGTGAAAAAAGTCACTATTTTACCAAATATGAGGATTTTATTTTCAAATCATAGAGCGAGGTTTAGTATTGTTTAGATCCAAGAAAAGACATATGACAATGTTGTTTCCAATACAAATGATAAAAATCAATGTGTTTTCATTAGAATTTACTAAAATGTTCCTGATTTCCGTTTATATTACCGATGGAAGATGTACACGTAAAACCGCTCTATTCCGGCTGAAACGTCGATATATGCAATAAAAACAGAACTTCTCCCCTTTTCAATCTCTTACTCAGTATTTTAACGAGAAACAAATAGTTGATTGAAAATGAAGTTTTTAAGGTTATTATCTAAGCAATTATGTGTTTGCATCATTTTTACGTATATATAGTGAATTAATACCCATAAACTGAAAATTCACAAAAACGTGGAAAAACGGCAAAATATTGCCTAATTCGATGATATTTTGTTTAAATCACATTGAGAAAAAGGGGATGATAATCGTCAATATATTGCTAAATTCGATGATTTTTCGTACGAAACAAAATGCAAGAAAACTTGCTTAAAATGCTATATTATGCGACATTCTGAGATTTGAAGGCCAAATCACATATCGTGATACTACATGAAATAGTATCGAAATATTGGTAAAAATGAATATATTTACGTAATATCAAACTACATGGAAAACGTGAAAAAAGTCACTATTTTACCATATATGAGGATTTTAACTTCAAATCATAGAGCGAGGTTTCGTATTATTTAGATACAAGAAAAGACATATGACAATGTTGTTTCCAATACAAATGATAAAAATCAATGTGTTTTCATTAGAATTTACTAAAATGTTCCTGATTTTCCGTTTATATTACCGATGGAAGATGTACACGTAAAACCGCTCTATTCCGGCTGAAACGTCGATATATGCAATAAAAACAGAACTTCTCCCCTTTTCAATCTCTTACTCAGTATTTTAACGAGAAACAAATAGTCGATTGAAAATGAAGTTTTTAAGGTTATTATCTAATCAATTATGTGTTTGCATCATTTTTACGTATATATAGTGAATTAATACCCGTAAACTGAAAATTCACAAAAACGTGGAAAAACGGCAAAATATTGCCTAATTCGATGACATTTTGTTTAAATAACATTGAGGAAAAGGGGATGATAAACGTCAAAATATTGCTAAATTCGATGATTTTTCGTACGAAACAAAATGCAAGAAAACTCGCTTAAAATGCTTTATTATGCGACATTCTGAGATTTGAAGGCCAAATCTTATATCGTGATACTACATGAAGTAGTATCGAAATATTGGTAAAAACGAATATATTTACGTAAAATCACACTACATGGAAACGTGAAAAAAGTCACTATTTTACCATATATGAGGATTTTAACTTCAAATCATAGAGCGAGGTTTCGTATTATTTAGATCCAAGAAAAGACGTGACAATGTTGTTTCCAATACAAATGATGAAAATCAATGTGTTTTCATTAGAACTACCTAAAATGTTCCTGATTTTCCGTTTATATTACCGATGGAAGATGTACACGAAAACCGCTCAATTCCAGCTGAAACGTCGATATATGCAATAAAAACAGATCTTCTCCCCTTTTCAATATCTTACTCAGTATTTTAACGAGAAACAAATAAATGATTGAAAGTGAAGTAATTAAGGTTAATTTCTAATCAATTATGTGTTTGCATCATTTATATTGAATAATTAATTAATTAATAACAATAAACTGGAAATTCACAAAAACGTGGAAAAACGGCAAAATATTGCCTAATTCGATGATATTTTGTTTAAATCACATTGAGAAAAAGAGGGATGATAATCGTCAATATATTGCTAAATTCGATGATTTTTCGTACGAAACAAAATGCAAGAAAACTTGCTTAAAATGCTATATTATGCGACATTCTGAGATTTGAAGGCCAAATCACATATCGTGATATTACATGAAATAGTATCGAAATATTGGTAAAAATGAATATATTTACGTAATATCAAACTACATGGAAAACGTGAAAAAAGTCACTATTTTACCATATATGAGGATTTTAACTTCAAATCATTGAGCGAGGTTTCGTATTATTTAGATACAAGAAAAGACATATGACAATGTTGTTTCCAATACAAATGATAAAAATCAATGTGTTTTCATTAGAATTTACTGAAATGTTCCTGATTTTCCGTTTATATTACCGATGGAAGATGTACACGTAAAACCGCTGTATTCCGGCTGAAACGTCGATATATGCAATAAAAACAGTACTTCTCCCCTTTTCAATCTCATACTCAGTATTTTAACGAGAAACAAATAGTCGATTGAAAATGAAGTTTTTAAGGTTATTATCTAATCAATTATGTATTTGCATCATTTTTACGTATATTTAGTGAATTAATACCCGTAAACTGAAAATTCACAAAAACGTGGAAAAACGGCAAAATATTGCCTAATTCGATGATATTTTGTTTAAATCACATAGAGGAAAAGGGGATGATAAACGTCAAAATATTGCTAAATTCGATGATTTTTCATACGAAACAAAATGCAAGAAAACTTGCTTAAAATGCTATATTATGCGACATTCTGAGATTTGAAGGCCAAATCACATATCGTGATACTACATGAAATAGTATCGAAATATTGGTAAAAATGAATATATTTACGTAATATCAAACTACATGGAAAACGTGAAAAAGTCACTATTTTACCAAATATGAGGATTTTATTTTCAAATCATAGAGCGAGGTTTCGTATTATTTAGATCCAAGAAAAGACATATGACAAGGTTGTTTCCAATACAAATGATAAAAATCAATGTGTTTTCATTAGAATTTACTAAAATGTTCCTGATTTTCCGTTTATATTACCGATGGAAGATGTCGGTAAAACCGCTCTATTCCGGCTGAAACGTCGATATATGCAATAAAAACAGAACGTCTCCCCTTTTCAATTTCTTACTCAGTATTTTAACGAGAAACAAATAGTTGATTGAAAATGAAGTTTTTAAGGTAATCTAATCAATTATGTGTTTGCATCATTTTTACGTATATATAGTGAATTAATACCCATAAACTGAAAATTCACAAAAACGTGGAAAAACGGCAAAATATTGCCTAATTCGATGATATTTTGTTTAAATCACATTGAGAAAAAGGGGATGATAAGCGTCAATATATTGCTAAATTCGATGATTTTTCGTACGAAACAAAATGCAAGAAAACTTGCTTAAAATGCTATATTATGCGACATTCTGAGATTTGAAGGCCAAATCACATATCGTGATACTACATGAAATAGAATCGAAATATTGGTAAAAATGAATATATTTACGTAATATCAAACTACATGGAAAACGTGAAAAAGTCACTATTTTACCATATATGAGGATTTTAATTTCAAATCATAGAGCGAGGTTTCGTATTATTTAGATCCAAAAAAAGACATATGACAATGCTGTTTTCAATACAAATGATAAAAATCAATGTGTTTTCATTAGAATTTACTAAAATGTTCCTGATTTTCCGTTTATATTACCGATGGAAGATGTACACGTAAAACCGCTCTATTCCGGCTGAAACGTCGATATATGCAATAAAAACAGAACTTCTCCCCTTTTCAATCTCTTACTCAGTATTTTAACGAGAAACAAATAGTCGATTGAAAATGAAGTTTTTAAGGTTATTATCTAATCAATTATGTGTTTGCATCATTTTTACGTATATATAGTGAATTAATACCCATAAACTGAAAATTCACAAAAACGTGGAAAAACGGCAAAATATTGCCTTATTCGATGATATTTTGTTCAAATCACATAGAGGAAAAGGGGATGATAAACGTGTAAATATTGCTAAATTCGATGATTTTTCGTACGAAACAAATTGCAAGAAAACTCGCTTAAAATGCTTTATTATGCGACATTCTGAGATTTGAAGGCCAAATCATATGTCGTGATACTACATGAAGCAGTATCGAAATATTGGTAAAAACGAATATATTTACGTAAAATCACACTACATGGAAAACGTGAAAAAAGTCACTATTTTACCATATATGAGGATTTTAACTTCAAATCATAAAGCGAGGTTTCGTATTATTTAGATCCAAGAAAAGACATATGACAATGTTGTTTCCAATACAAATGATAAAAATCAATGTGTTTTCATTAGAATTTACTAAAATGTTCCTGATTTTCCGTTTATATTACCGATGGAAGATGTACACGTAAAACCGCTCTATTCCGGCTGAAACGTCGATATATGCAATAAAAACAGAACTTCTCCCCTTTTCAATCTCTTACTCAGTATTTTAACGAGAAACAAATAGTCGATTGAAAATGAAGTTTTTAAGGTTATTATCTAATCAATTATGTGTTTGCATCATTTTTACGTATATATAGTGAATTAATACCCATAAACTGAAAATTCACAAAAACGTGGAAAAACGGCAAAATATTGCCTAATTCGATGATATTTTGTTTAAATCACATTGAGAAAAAGGGGATGATAATCGTCAATATATTGCTAAATTCGATGATTTTTCGTACGAAACAAAATGCAAGAAAACTTGCTTAAAATGCTATATTATGCGACATTCTGAGATATGAAGGCCAAATCACATATCGTGATACTACATGAAGTAGTATCGAAATATTGGTAAAAACGAATATATTTACGTAAAATCACACTACATGGAAACGTGAAAAAAGTCACTATTTTACCATATATGAGGATTTTAACTTCAAATCATAGAGCGAGGTTTCGTATTATTTAGATCCAAGAAAAGACATGACAATGTTGTTTCCAATACAAATGATGAAAATCAATGTGTTTTCATTAGAACTACCTAAAATGTTCCTGATTTTCCGTTTATATTACCGATGGAAGATGTACACGAAAACCGCTCAATTCCAGCTGAAACGTCGATATATGCAATAAATACAGAACTTCTCCCCTTTTCAATATCTTACTCAGTATTTTAACGAGAAACAAATAGATGATTGAAAGTGAAGTAATTAAGGTTAATTTCTAATCAATTATGTGTTTGCATCATTTATATTGAATAATTAATTAATTAATAACAATAAACTGGAAATTCACAAAAACGTGGAAAAACGGCAAAATATTGCCTAATTCGATGATATTTTGTTTAAATCACATTGAGAAAAAGGGGGATGATAATCGTCAATATATTGCTAAATTCGATGATTTTTCGTACGAAACAAAATGCAAGAAAACTTGCTTAAAATGCTATATTATGCGACATTCTGAGATTTGAAGGCCAAATCACATATCGTGATATTACATGAAATAGTATCGAAATATTGGTAAAAATGAATATATTTACGTAATATCAAACTACATGGAAAACGTGAAAAAAGTCACTATTTTACCATATATGAGGATTTTAACTTCAAATCATAGAGCGAGGTTTCGTATTATTTAGATACAAGAAAAGACATATGACAATGTTGTTTCCAATACAAATGATAAAAATCAATGTGTTTACATTAGAATTTACTAAAATGTTCCTGATTTTCCGTTTATATTACCGATGGAAGATGTACACGTAAAACCGCTCTATTCCGGCTGAAACGTCGATATATGCAATAAAAACAGAACTTCTCCCCTTTTCAATCTCTTACTCAGTATTTTAACGAGAATCAAATAGTCGATTGAAAATGAAGTTTTTAAGGTTATTATCTAATCAATTATGTGTTTGCATCATTTTTACGTATATATAGTGAATTAATACCCGTAAACTGAAAATTCACAAAAACGTGGAAAAACGGCAAAATATTGCCTAATTCGATGACATTTTGTTTAAATAACATTGAGGAAAAGGGGATGATAAACGTCAAAATATTGCTAAATTCGATGATTTTTCGTACGAAACAAAAAGCAAGAAAACTCGCTTAAAATGCTTTATTATGCGACATTCTGAGATTTGAAGGCCAAATCTTATATCGTGATACTACATGAAGTAGTATCGAAATATTGGTAAAAACGAATATATTTACGTAAAATCACACTACATGGAAACGTGAAAAAAGTCACTATTTTACCATATATGAGGATTTTAACTTCAAATCATAGAGCGAGGTTTCGTATTATTTAGATCCAAGAAAAGACATGACAATGTTGTTTCCAATACAAATGATGAAAATCAATGTGTTTTCATTAGAACTACCTAAAATGTTCCTGATTTTCCGTTTATATTACCGATGGAAGATGTACACGAAAACCGCTCAATTCCAGCTGAAACGTCGATATATGCAATAAAAACAGAACTTCTCCCCTTTTCAATATCTTACTCAGTATTTTAACGAGAAACAAATAAATGATTGAAAGTGAAGTAATTAAGGTTAATTTCTAATCAATTATGTGTTTGCATCATTTATATTGAATAATTAATTAATTAATAACAATAAACTGGAAATTCACAAAAACGTGGAAAAACGGCAAAATATTGCCTAATTCGATGATATTTTGTTTAAATCACATTGAGAAAAAGGGGGATGATAATCGTCAATATATTGCTAAATTCGATGATTTTTCGTACGAAACAAAATGCAAGAAAACTTGCTTAAAATGCTATATTATGCGACATTCTGAGATTTGAAGGCCAAATCACATATCGTGATATTACATGAAATAGTATCGAAATATTGGTAAAAATGAATATATTTACGTAATATCAAACTACATGGAAAACGTGAAAAAAGTCACTATTTTACCATATATGAGGATTTTAACTTCAAATCATAGAGCGAGGTTTCGTATTATTTAGATACAAGAAAAGACATATGACAATGTTGTTTCCAATACAAATGATAAAAATCAATGTGTTTTCATTAGAATTTACTAAAATGTTCCTGATTTTCCGTTTATATTACCGATGGAAGATGTACACGTAAAACCGCTCTATTCCGGCTGAAACGTCGATATATGCAATAAAAACAGAACTTCTCCCCTTTTCAATCTCTTACTCAGTACTTTAACGAGAAACAAATAGTCGATTGAAAATGAAGTTTTTAAGGTTATTATCTAATCAATTATGTGTTTGCATCATTTTTACGTATATATAGTGAATTAATACCCGTAAACTGAAAATTCACAAAAACGTGGAAAAACGGCAAAATATTGCCTAATTCGATGACATTTTGTTTAAATAACATTGAGGAAAAGGGGATGATAAACGTCAAAATATTGCTAAATTCGATGATTTTTCGTACGAAACAAAATGCAAGAAAACTCGCTTAAAATGCTTTATTATGCGACATTCTGAGATTTGAAGGCCAAATCTTATATCGTGATACTACATGAAGTAGTATCGAAATATTGGTAAAAACGAATATATTTACGTAAAATCACACTACATGGAAACGTGAAAAAAGTCACTATTTTACCATATATGAGGATTTTAACTTCAAATCATAGAGCGAGGTTTCGTATTATTTAGATCCAAGAAAAGACATGACAATGTTGTTTCCAATACAAATGATGAAAATCAATGTGTTTTCATTAGAACTACCTAAAATGTTCCTGATTTTCCCTTTATATTACCGATGGAAGATGTACACGAAAACCGCTCAATTCCAGCTGAAACGTCGATATATGCAATAAAAACAGAACTTCTCCCCTTTTCAATATCTTACTCAGTATTTTAACGAGAAACAAATAAATGATTGAAAGTGAAGTAATTAAGGTTAATTTCTAATCAATTATGTGTTTGCATCATTTATATTGAATAATTAATTAATTAATAACAATAAACTGGAAATTCACAAAAACGTGGAAAAACGGCAAAATATTGCCTAATTCGATGATATTTTGTTTAAATCACATTGAGAAAAAGGGGGATGATAATCGTCAATATATTGCTAAATTCGATGATTTTTCGTACGAAACAAAATGCAAGAAAACTTGCTTAAAATGCTATATTATGCGACATTCTGAGATTTGAAGGCCAAATCACATATCGTGATATTACATGAAATAGTATCGAAATATTGGTAAAAATGAATATATTTACGTAATATCAAACTACATGGAAAACGTGAAAAAAGTCACTATTTTACCATATATGAGGATTTTAACTTCAAATCATTGAGCGAGGTTTCGTATTATTTAGATACAAGAAAAGACATATGACAATGTTGTTTCCAATACAAATGATAAAAATCAATGTGTTTTCATTAGAATTTACTGAAATGTTCCTGATTTTCCGTTTATATTACCGATGGAAGATGTACACGTAAAACCGCTGTATTCCGGCTGAAACGTCGATATATGCAATAAAAACAGAACTTCTCCCCTTTTCAATCTCTTACTCAGTATTTTAACGAGAAACAAATAGTCGATTGAAAATGAAGTTTTTAAGGTTATTATCTAATCAATTATGTATTTGCATCATTTTTACGTATATTTAGTGAATTAATACCCGTAAACTGAAAATTCACAAAAACGTGGAAAAACGGCAAAATATTGCCTAATTCGATGATATTTTGTTTAAATCACATAGAGGAAAAGGGGATGATAAACGTCAAAATATTGCTAAATTCGATGATTTTTCATACGAAACAAAATGCAAGAAAACTTGCTTAAAATGCTATATTATGCGACATTCTGAGATTTGAAGGCCAAATCACATATCGTGATACTACATGAAATAGTATCGAAATATTGGTAAAAATGAATATATTTACGTAATATCAAACTACATGGAAAACGTGAAAAAGTCACTATTTTACCAAATATGAGGATTTTATTTTCAAATCATAGAGCGAGGTTTCGTATTATTTAGATCCAAGAAAAGACATATGACAATGTTGTTTCCAATACAAATGATAAAAATCAATGTGTTTTCATTAGAATTTACTAAAATGTTCCTGATTTTCCGTTTATATTACCGATGGAAGATGTCGGTAAAACCGCTCTATTCCGGCTGAAACGTCGATATATGCAATAAAAACAGAACGTCCCCCCTTTTCAATTTCTTACTCAGTATTTTAACGAGAAACAAATAGTTGATTGAAAATGAAGTTTTTAAGGTAATCTAATCAATTATGTGTTTGCATCATTTTTACGTATATATAGTGAATTAATACCCATAAACTGAAAATTCACAAAAACGTGGAAAAACGGCAAAATATTGCCTAATTCGATGATATTTTGTTTAAATCACATTGAGAAAAAGGGGATGATAATCGTCAATATATTGCTAAATTCGATGATTTTTCGTACGAAACAAAATGCAAGAAAACTTGCTTAAAATGCTATATTATGCGACATTCTGAGATTTGAAGGCCCAATCACATATCGTGATACTACATGAAATAGAATCGAAATATTGGTAAAAATGAATATATTTACGTAATATCAAACTACATGGAAAACGTGAAAAAGTCACTATTTTACCATATATGAGGATTTTAATTTCAAATCATAGAGCGAGGTTTCGTATTATTTAGATCCAAAAAAAGACATATGACAATGCTGTTTTCAATACAAATGATAAAAATCAATGTGTTTTCATTAGAATTTACTAAAATGTTCCTGATTTTCCGTTTATATTACCGATGGAAGATGTACACGTAAAACCGCTCTATTCCGGCTGAAACGTCGATATATGCAATAAAAACAGAACTTCTCCCCTTTTCAATCTCTTACTCAGTATTTTAACGAGAAACAAATAGTCGATTGAAAATGAAGTTTTTAAGGTTATTATCTAATCAATTATGTGTTTGCATCATTTTTACGTATATATAGTGAATTAATACCCATAAACTGAAAATTCACAAAAACGTGGAAAAACGGCAAAATATTGCCTTATTCGATGATATTTTGTTTAAATCACATAGAGGAAAAGGGGATGATAAACGTGTAAATATTGCTAAATTCGATGATTTTTCGTACGAAACAAATTGCAAGAAAACTCGCTTAAAATGCTTTATTATGCGACATTCTGAGATTTGAAGGCCAAATCATATGTCGTGATACTACATGAAGCAGTATCGAAATATTGGTAAAAACGAATATATTTACGTAAAATCACACTACATGGAAAACGTGAAAAAAGTCACTATTTTACCATATATGAGGATTTTAACTTCAAATCATAAAGCGAGGTTTCGTATTATTTAGATCCAAGAAAAGACATATGACAATGTTGTTTCCAATACAAATGATAAAAATCAATGTGTTTTCATTAGAATTTACTAAAATGTTCCTGATTTTCCGTTTATATTACCGATGGAAGATGTACACGTAAAACCGCTCTATTCCGGCTGAAACGTCGATATATGCAATAAAAACAGAACTTCTCCCCTTTTCAATCTCTTACTCAGTATTTTAACGAGAAACAAATAGTCGATTGAAAATGAAGTTTTTAAGGTTATTATCTAATCAATTATGTGTTTGCATCATTTTTACGTATATATAGTGAATTAATACCCATAAACTGAAAATTCACAAAAACGTGGAAAAACGGCAAAATATTGCCTAATTCGATGATATTTTGTTTAAATCACATTGAGAAAAAGGGGATGATAATCGTCAATATATTGCTAAATTCGATGATTTTTCGTACGAAACAAAATGCAAGAAAACTTGCTTAAAATGCTATATTATGCGACATTCTGAGATTTGAAGGCCAAATCACATATCGTGATACTACATGAAGTAGTATCGAAATATTGGTAAAAACGAATATATTTACGTAAAATCACACTACATGGAAAACGTGAAAAAAGTCACTATTTTACCATATATGAGGATTTTAACTTCAAATCATAGAGCGAGGTTTCGTATTATTTAGATCCAAGAAAAGACATGACAATGTTGTTTCCAATACAAATGATGAAAATCAATGTGTTTTCATTAGAATTACCTAAAATGTTCCTGATTTTCCGTTTATATTACCGATGGAAGATGTACACGAAAACCGCTCTATTCCAGCTGAAACGTCGATATATGCAATAAAAACAGAACTTCTCCCCTTTTCAATATCTTACTCAGTATTTTAACGAGAAACAAATAGATGATTGAAAGTGAAGTAATTAAGGTTAATTTCTAATCAATTATGTGTTTGCATCATTTATATTTAATAATTAATTAATTAATAACAATAAACTGAAAATTCATAAAACCGTGGAAAAACGGCAAAATATTGCCTAATTCGAGGATATTTTGTTTAAATCACATAAAGGAAAAGGGGATGATAAACGTCAAAATATTGCTAAATTCGATGATTTTTCATACGAAACAAAGATTTGAAGACCATATCACATATCGTGATACTACATGAAATAGTATCGAAATATTGGTAAAAATGAATATATTTACGTAATATCAAACTACATGGAAAAAATGAAAAAAGTCACTATTTTACCAAATATGAGGATTTTATTTTCAAATCATAGAGCGAGGTTTCGTATTGTTTAGATCCAAGAAAAGACATATGACAATGTTGTTTCCAATACAAATGATAAAAATCAATGTGTTTTCATTAGAATTTACTAAAATGTTCCTGATTTCCGTTTATATTACCGATGGAAGATGTACACGTAACACCGCTCTATTCCGGCTGAAACGTCGATATATGCAATAAAAACAGAACTTCTCCCCTTTTCAATCTCTTACTCAGTATTTTAACGAGAAACAAATAGTTGATTGAAAATGAAGTTTTTAAGGTTATTATCTAAGCAATTATGTGTTTGCATCATTTTTACGTATATATAGTGAATTAATACCAATAAACTGAAAATTCACAAAAACGTGGAAAAACGGCAAAATATTGCCTAATTCGATGATATTTTGTTTAAATCACATTGAGAAAAAGGGGATGATAATCGTCAATATATTGCTAAATTCGATGATTTTTCGTACGAAACAAAATGCAAGAAAACTTGCTTAAAATGCTATATTATGCGACATTCTGAGATTTGAAGGCCAAATCACATATCGTGATACTACATGAAATAGTATCGAAATATTGGTAAAAATGAATATATTTACGTAATATCAAACTACATGGAAAACGTGAAAAAAGTCACTATTTTACCATATATGAGGATTTTAACTTCAAATCATAGAGCGAGGTTTCGTATTATTTAGATACAAGAAAAGACATATGACAATGTTGTTTCCAATACAAATGATAAAAATCAATGAGTTTTCATTAGAATTTACTAAAATGTTCCTGATTTTCCGTTTATATTACCGATGGAAGATGTACACGTAAAACCGCTCTATTCCGGCTGAAACGTCGATATATGCAATAAAAACAGAACTTCTCCCCTTTTCAATCTCTTACTCAGTATTTTAACGAGAAACAAATAGTCGATTGAAAATGAAGTTTTTAAGGTTATTATGTAATCAATTATGTGTTTGCATCATTTTTACGTATATATAGTGAATTAATACCCGTAAACTGAAAATTCACAAAAACGTGGAAAAACGGCAAAATATTGCCTAATTCGATGACATTTTGTTTAAATAACATTGAGGAAAAGGGGATGATAAACGTCAAAATATTGCTAAATTCGATGATTTTTCGTACGAAACAAAATGCAAGAAAACTCGCTTAAAATGCTTTATTATGCGACATTCTGAGATTTGAAGGCCAAATCACATATCGTGATACTACATGAAATAGTATCGAAATATTGGTAAAAATGAATATATTTACGTAATATCAAACTACATGGAAAACGTGAAAAAAGTCACTATTTTACCATATATGAGGATTTTAACTTCAAATCATTGAGCGAGGTTTCGTATTATTTAGATACAAGAAAAGACATATGACAATGTTGTTTCCAATACAAATGATAAAAATCAATGTGTTTTCATTAGAATTTACTAAAATGTTCCTGATTTTCTGTTTATATTACCGATGGAAGATGTCGGTAAAACCGCTCTATTCCGGCTGAAACGTCGATATATGCAATAAAAACAGAACTTCTCCCCTTTTCAATCTCTTACTCAGTATTTTAACGAGAAACAAATAGTTGATTGAAAATGAAGTTTTTAAGGTTATTATCTAATCAATTATGTGTTTGCATGATTTTTACGTATATATAGTGAATTAATACCTATAAACTGAAAATTCACAAAAACGTGGAAAAACGGCAAAATATTGCCTAATTCGATGATATTTTGTTTAAATCACATTGAGAAAAAGGGGATGATAATCGTCAATATATTGCTAAATTCGATGATTTTTCGTACGAAACAAAATGCAAGAAAACTTGCTTAAAATGCTATATTATGCGACATTCTGAGATTTGAAGGCCAAATCACATATCGTGATACTACATGAAATAGTATCGAAATATTGGTAAAAATGAATATATTTACGTAATATCAAACTACATGGAAAACGTGAAAAAAGTCACTATTTTACCATATATGAGGATTTTAACTTCAAATCATAGAGCGAGGTTTCGTATTATTTAGATACAAGAAAAGACATATGACAATGTTGTTTCCAATACAAATGATAAAAATCAATGACTTTTCATTAGAATTTACTAAAATGTTCCTGATTTTCCGTTTATATTACCAATGGAAGATGTACACGTAAAACCGCTCTATTCCGGCTGAAACGTCGATATATGCAATAAAAACAGAACTTCTCCCCTTTTCAATCTCTTACTCAGTATTTTAACGAGAAACAAATAGTCGATTGAAAATGAAGTTTTTAAGGTTATTATCTAATCAATTATGTGTTTGCATCATTTTTACGTATATATAGTGAATTAATACCCGTAAACTGAAAATTCACAAAAAACGTGGAAAAACGGCAAAATATTGCCTAATTCGATGACATTTTGTTTAAATAACATTGAGGAAAAGGGGATGATAAACGTCAAAATATTGCTAAATTCGATGATTTTTCGTACGAAACAAAATGCAAGAAAAGTCGCTTAAAATGCTTTATTATGCGACATTCTGAGATTTGAAGGCCAAATCACATATCGTGATACTACATGAAGTAGTATCGAAATATTGGTAAAAACGAATATATTTACGTAAAATCACACTACATGGAAAACGTGAAAAAAGTCACTATTTTACCATATATGAGGATTTTAACTTCAAATCATAGAGCGAGGTTTCGTATTATTTAGATCCAAGAAAAGACATGACAATGTTGTTTCCAATACAAATGATGAAAATCAATGTGTTTTCATTAGAATTACCTAAAATGTTCCTGATTTTCCGTTTATATTACCGATGGAAGATGTACACGAAAACCGCTCTATTCCAGCTGAAACGTCGATATATGCAATAAAAACAGAACTTCTCCCCTTTTCAATATCTTACTCAGTATTTTAACGAGAAACAAATAGATGATTGAAAGTGAAGTAATTAAGGTTAATTTCTAATCAATTATGTGTTTGCATCATTTATATTTAATAATTAATTAATTAATAACAATAAACTGAAAATTCACAAAACCGTGGAAAAACGGCAAAATATTGCCTAATTCGAGTATATTTTGTTTAAATCACATAAAGGAAAAGGGGATGATAAACGTCAAAATATTGCTAAATTCGATGATTTTTCATACGAAACAAAGATTTGAAGACCATATCACATATCGTGATACTACATGAAATAGTATCGAAATATTGGTAAAAATGAATATATTTACGTAATATCAAACTACATGGAAAAAATGAAAAAAGTCACTATTTTACCAAATATGAGGATTTTATTTTCAAATCATAGAGCGAGGTTTCGTATTGTTTAGATCCAAGAAAAGACATATGACAATGTTGTTTCCAATACAAATGATAAAAATCAATGTGTTTTCATTAGAATTTACTAAAATGTTCCTGATTTCCGTTTATATTACCGATGGAAGATGTACACGTAACACCGCTCTATTCCGGCTGAAACGTCGATATATGCAATAAAAACAGAACTTCTCCCCTTTTCAATCTCTTACTCAGTATTTTAACGAGAAACAAATAGTTGATTGAAAATGAAGTTTTTAAGGTTATTATCTAAGCAATTATGTGTTTGCATCATTTTTACGTATATATAGTGAATTAATACCAATAAACTGAAAATTCACAAAAACGTGGAAAAACGGCAAAATATTGCCTAATTCGATGATATTTTGTTTAAATCACATTGAGAAAAAGGGGATGATAATCGTCAATATATTGCTAAATTCGATGATTTTTCGTACGAAACAAAATGCAAGAAAACTTGCTTAAAATGCTATATTATGCGACATTCTGAGATTTGAAGGCCAAATCACATATCGTGATACTACATGAAATAGTATCGAAATATTGGTAAAAATGAATATATTTACGTAATATCAAACTACATGGAAAACGTGAAAAAAGTCACTATTTTACCATATATGAGGATTTTAACTTCAAATCATAGAGCGAGGTTTCGTATTATTTAGATACAAGAAAAGACATATGACAATGTTGTTTCCAATACAAATGATAAAAATCAATGAGTTTTCATTAGAATTTACTAAAATGTTCCTGATTTTCCGTTTATATTACCGATGGAAGATGTACACGTAAAACCGCTCTATTCCGGCTGAAACGTCGATATATGCAATAAAAACAGAACTTCTCCCCTTTTCAATCTCTTACTCAGTATTTTAACGAGAAACAAATAGTCGATTGAAAATGAAGTTTTTAAGGTTATTATGTAATCAATTATGTGTTTGCATCATTTTTACGTATATATAGTGAATTAATACCCGTAAACTGAAAATTCACAAAAACGTGGAAAAACGGCAAAATATTGCCTAATTCGATGACATTTTGTTTAAATAACATTGAGGAAAAGGGGATGATAAACGTCAAAATATTGCTAAATTCGATGATTTTTCGTACGAAACAAAATGCAAGAAAACTCGCTTAAAATGCTTTATTATGCGACATTCTGAGATTTGAAGGCCAAATCACATATCGTGATACTACATGAAATAGTATCGAAATATTGGTAAAAATGAATATATTTACGTAATATCAAACTACATGGAAAACGTGAAAAAAGTCACTATTTTACCATATATGAGGATTTTAACTTCAAATCATTGAGCGAGGTTTCGTATTATTTAGATACAAGAAAAGACATATGACAATGTTGTTTCCAATACAAATGATAAAAATCAATGTGTTTTCATTAGAATTTACTAAAATGTTCCTGATTTTCTGTTTATATTACCGATGGAAGATGTCGGTAAAACCGCTCTATTCCGGCTGAAACGTCGATATATGCAATAAAAACAGAACTTCTCCCCTTTTCAATCTCTTACTCAGTATTTTAACGAGAAACAAATAGTTGATTGAAAATGAAGTTTTTAAGGTTATTATCTAATCAATTATGTGTTTGCATGATTTTTACGTATATATAGTGAATTAATACCTATAAACTGAAAATTCACAAAAACGTGGAAAAACGGCAAAATATTGCCTAATTCGATGATATTTTGTTTAAATCACATTGAGAAAAAGGGGATGATAATCGTCAATATATTGCTAAATTCGATGATTTTTCGTACGAAACAAAATGCAAGAAAACTTGCTTAAAATGCTATATTATGCGACATTCTGAGATTTGAAGGCCAAATCACATATCGTGATACTACATGAAATAGTATCGAAATATTGGTAAAAATGAATATATTTACGTAATATCAAACTACATGGAAAACGTGAAAAAAGTCACTATTTTACCATATATGAGGATTTTAACTTCAAATCATAGAGCGAGGTTTCGTATTATTTAGATACAAGAAAAGACATATGACAATGTTGTTTCCAATACAAATGATAAAAATCAATGACTTTTCATTAGAATTTACTAAAATGTTCCTGATTTTCCGTTTATATTACCGATGGAAGATGTACACGTAAAACCGCTCTATTCCGGCTGAAACGTCGATATATGCAATAAAAACAGAACTTCTCCCCTTTTCAATCTCTTACTCAGTATTTTAACGAGAAACAAATAGTCGATTGAAAATGAAGTTTTTAAGGTTATTATCTAATCAATTATGTGTTTGCATCATTTTTACGTATATATAGTGAATTAATACCCGTAAACTGAAAATTCACAAAAAACGTGGAAAAACGGCAAAATATTGCCTAATTCGATGACATTTTGTTTAAATAACATTGAGGAAAAGGGGATGATAAACGTCAAAATATTGCTAAATTCGATGATTTTTCGTACGAAACAAAATGCAAGAAAAGTCGCTTAAAATGCTTTATTATGCGACATTCTGAGATTTGAAGGCCAAATCTTATATCGTGATACTACATGAAGTAGTATCGAAATATTGGTAAAAACGAATATATTTACGTAAAATCACACTACATGGAAACGTGAAAAAAGTCACTATTTTACCATATATGAGGATTTTAACTTCAAATCATAGAGCGAGGTTTCGTATTATTTAGATCCAAGAAAAGACATGACAATGTTGTTTCCAATACAAATGATGAAAATCAATGTGTTTTCATTAGAACTACCTAAAATGTTCCTGATTTTCCGTTTATATTACCGATGGAAGATGTACACGAAAACCGCTCAATTCCAGCTGAAACGTCGATATATGCAATAAAAACAGAACTTCTCCCCTTTTCAATATCTTACTCAGTATTTTAACGAGAAACAAATAGATGATTGAAAGTGAAGTAATTAAGGTTAATTTCTAATCAATTATGTGTTTGCATCATTTATATTGAATAATTAATTAATTAATAACAATAAACTGGAAATTCACAAAAACGTGGAAAAACGGCAAAATATTGCCTAATTCGATGATATTTTGTTTAAATCACATTGAGAAAAAGGGGGATGATAATCGTCAATATATTGCTAAATTCGATGATTTTTCGTACGAAACAAAATGCAAGAAAACTTGCTTAAAATGCTATATTATGCGACATTCTGAGATTTGAAGGCCAAATCACATATCGTGATACTACATGAAATAGTATCGAAATATTGGTAAAAATGAATATATTTACGTAATATCAAACTACATGGAAAACGTGAAAAAAGTCACTATTTTACCATATATGAGGATTTTAACTTCAAATCATTGAGCGAGGTTTCGTATTATTTAGATACAAGAAAAGACATATGACAATGTTGTTTCCAATACAAATGATAAAAATCAATGTGTTTTCATTAGAATTTACTGAAATGTTCCTGATTTTCCGTTTATATTACCGATGGAAGATGTACACGTAAAACCGCTCTATTCCGGCTGAAACGTCGATATATGCAATAAAAACAGAACTTCTCCCCTTTTCAATCTCTTACTCAGTAATTTAACGAGAAACAAATAGTCGATTGAAAATGAAGTTTTTAAGGTTATTATCTAATCAATTATGTATTTGCATCATTTTTACGTATATATAGTGAATTAATACCCGTAAACTGAAAATTCACAAAAACGTGGAAAAACGGCAAAATATTGCCTAATTCGATGATATTTTGTTTAAATCACATAGAGGAAAAGGGGATGATAAACGTCAAAATATTGCTAAATTCGATGATTTTTCATACGAAACAAAATGCAAGAAAACTTGCTTAAAATGCTATATTATGCGACATTCTGAGATTTGAAGGCCAAATCACATATCGTGATACTACATGAAATAGAATCGAAATATTGGTAAAAATGAATATATTTACGTAATATCGAACTACATGGAAAACGTGAAAAAGTCACTATTTTACCATATATGAGGATTTTAATTTCAAATCATAGAGCGAGGTTTCGTATTATTTAGATCCAAAAAAAGACATATGACAATGCTGTTTTCAATACAAATGATAAAAATCAATGTGTTTTCATTAGAATTTACTAAAATGTTCCTGATTTCTGTTTATATTAAGATGGAAGATGTACACGTAAAACCGCTCTATTCCGGCTGAAACGTCGATATATGCAATAAAAACAGAACTTCTCCCCTTTTCAATCTCTTACCAAGTATTTTAACGAGAAACAAATAGTCGATTGAAAATGAAGTTTTTAAGGTTATTATCAAATCAATTATGTGTTTGCATCATTTTTACGTATATATAGTGAATTAATACCCATAAACTGAAAATTCACAAAAACGTGGAAAAACGGCAAAATATTGCCTTATTTGATGATATTTTGTTTAAATCACATAGAGGAAAAGGGGATGATAAACGTGTAAATATTGCTAAATTCGATGATTTTTCGTACGAAACAAATTGCAAGAAAACTCGCTTAAAATGCTTTATTATGCGACATTCTGAGATTTGAAGGCCAAATCATATATCGTGATACTACATGAAGCAGTATCGAAATATTGGTAAAAACGAATATATTTACGTAAAATCACACTACATCGAAAACGTGAAAAAAGTCACTATTTTACCATATATGAGGATTTTAACTTCAAATCATAGAGCGAGGTTTCGTATTATTTAGATCCAAGAAAAGACATGACAATGTTGTTTCCAATACAAATGATGAAAATCAATGTGTTTTCATTAGAATTACCTAAAATGTTCCTGATTTTCCGTTTATATTACCGATGGAAGATGTACACGAAAACCGCTCTATTCCAGCTGAAACGTCGATATATGCAATAAAAACAGAACTTCTCCCCTTTTCAATATCTTACTCAGTATTTTAACGAGAAACAAATAGATGATTGAAAGTGAAGTAATTAAGGTTAATTTCTAATCAATTATGTGTTTGCATCATTTATATTTAATAATTAATTAATTAATAACAATAAACTGAAAATTCACAAAACCGTGGAAAAACGGCAAAATATTGCCTAATTCGATGATATTTTGTTTAAATCACATAAAGGAAAAGGGGATGATAAACGTCAAAATATTGCTAAATTCGATGATTTTTCATACGAAACAAAGATTTGAAGACCATATCACATATCGTGATACTACATGAAATAGTATCGAAATATTGGTAAAAATGAATATATTTACGTAATATCAAACTACATGGAAAACGTGAAAAAAGTCACTATTTTACCAAATATGAGGATTTTATTTTCAAATCATAGAGCGAGGTTTCGTATTGTTTAGATCCAAGAAAAGACATATGACAATGTTGTTTCCAATACAAATGATAAAAATCAATGTGTTTTCATTAGAATTTACTAAAATGTTCCTGATTTCCGTTTATATTACCGATGGAAGATGTACACGTAAAACCGCTCTATTCCGGCTGAAACGTCGATATATGCAATAAAAACAGAACTTCTCCCCTTTTCAATCTCTTACTCAGTATTTTAACGAGAAGCAAATAGTTGATTGAAAATGAAGTTTTTAAGGTTATTATCTAAGCAATTATGTGTTTGCATCATTTTTACGTATATATAGTGAATTAATACCCATAAACTGAAAATTCACAAAAACGTGGAAAAACGGCAAAATATTGCCTAATTCGATGATATTTTGTTTAAATCACATTGAGAAAAAGGGGATGATAATCGTCAATATATTGCTAAATTCGATGATTTTTCGTACGAAACAAAATGCAAGAAAACTTGCTTAAAATGCTATATTATGCGACATTCTGAGATTTGAAGGCCAAATCACATATCGTGATAATACATGAAATAGTATCGAAATATTGGTAAAAATGAATATATTTACGTAATATCAAACTACATGGAAAACGTGAAAAAAGTCACTATTTTACCATATATGAGGATTTTAACTTCAAATCATAGAGCGAGGTTTCGTATTATTTAGATACAAGAAAAGACATATGACAATGTTGTTTCCAATACAAATGATAAAAATCAATGTGTTTTCATTAGAATTTACTAAAATGTTCCTGATTTTCCGTTTATATTACCGATGGAAGATGTACACGTAAAACCGCTCTATTCCGGCTGAAACGTCGATATATGCAATAAAAACAGAACTTCTCCCCTTTTCAATCTCTTACTCAGTATTTTAACGAGAAACAAATAGTCGATTGAAAATGAAGTTTTAAAGGTTATTATCTAATCAATTATGTGTTTGCATCATTTTTACGTATATATAGTGAATTAATACCCGTAAACTGAAAATTCACAAAAACGTGGAAAAACGGCAAAATATTGCCTAATTCGATGACATTTTGTTTAAATAACATTGAGGAAAAGGGGATGATAAACGTCAAAATATTGCTAAATTCGATGATTTTTCGTACGAAACAAAATGCAAGAAAACTCGCTTAAAATGCTTTATTATGCGACATTCTGAGATTTGAAGGCCAAATCTTATATCGTGATACTACATGAAGTAGTATCGAAATATTGGTAAAAACGAATATATTTACGTAAAATCACACTACATGGAAACGTGAAAAAAGTCACTATTTTACCATATATGAGGATTTTAACTTCAAATCATAGAGCGAGGTTTCGTATTATTTAGATCCAAGAAAAGACATGACAATGTTGTTTCCAATACAAATGATGAAAATCAATGTGTTTTCATTAGAACTACCTAAAATGTTCCTGATTTTCCATTTATATTACCGATGGAAGATGTACACGAAAACCGCTCAATTCCAGCTGAAACGTCGATATATGCAATAAAAACAGAACTTCTCCCCTTTTCAATATCTTACTCAGTATTTTAACGAGAAACAAATAAATGATTGAAAGTGAAGTAATTAGGGTTAATTTCTAATCAATTATGTGTTTGCATCATTTATATTGAATAATTAATTAATTAATAACAATAAACTGGAAATTCACAAAAACGTGGAAAAACGGCAAAATATTGCCCAATTCGATGATATTTTGTTTAAATCACATTGAGAAAAAGGGGGATGATAATCGTCAATATATTGCTAAATTCGATGATTTTTCGTACGAAACAAAATGCAAGAAAACTTGCTTAAAATGCTATATTATGCGACATTCTGAGATTTGAAGGCCAAATCACATATCTTGATATTACATGAAATAGTATCGAAATATTGGTAAAAATGAATATATTTACGTAATATCAAACTACATGGAAAACGTGAAAAAAGTCACTATTTTACCATATATGAGGATTTTAACTTCAAATCATTGAGCGAGGTTTCGTATTATTTAGATACAAGAAAAGACATATGACAATGTTGTTTCCAATACAAATGATAAAAATCAATGTGTTTTCATTAGAATTTACTGAAATGTTCCTGATTTTCCGTTTATATTACCGATGGAAGATGTACACGTAAAACCGCTGTATTCCGGCTGAAAAGTCGATATATGCAATAAAAACAGAACTTCTCCCCTTTTCAATCTCTTACTCAGTATTTTAACGAGAAACAAATAGTCGATTGAAAATGAAGTTTTTAAGGTTATTATCTAATCAATTATGTATTTGCATCATTTTTACGTATATTTAGTGAATTAATACCCGTAAACTGAAAATTCACAAAAACGTGGAAAAACGGCAAAATATTGCCTAATTCGATGATATTTTGTTTAAATCACATAGAGGAAAAGGGGATGATAAACGTCAAAATATTGCTAAATTCGATGATTTTTCATACGAAACAAAATGCAAGAAAACTTGCTTAAAATGCTATATTATGCGACATTCTGAGATTTGAAGGCCAAATCACATATCGTGATACTACATGAAATAGTATCGAAATATTGGTAAAAATGAATATATTTACGTAATATCAAACTACATGGAAAACGTGAAAAAGTCACTATTTTACCAAATATGAGGATTTTATTTTCAAATCATAGAGCGAGGTTTCGTATTATTTAGATCCAAGAAAAGACATATGACAATGTTGTTTCCAATACAAATGATAAAAATCAATGTGTTTTCATTAGAATTTACTAAAATGTTCCTGATTTTCCGTTTATATTACCGATGGAAGATGTCGGTAAAACCGCTCTATTCCGGCTGAAACGTCGATATATGCAATAAAAACAGAACGTCTCCCCTTTTCAATTTCTTACTCAGTATTTTAACGAGAAACAAATAGTTGATTGAAAATGAAGTTTTTAAGGTAATCTAATCAATTATGTGTTTGCATCATTTTTACGTATATATAGTGAATTAATACCCATAAACTGAAAATTCACAAAAACGTGGAAAAACGGCAAAATATTGCCTAATTCGATGATATTTTGTTTAAATCACATTGAGAAAAAGGGGATGATAATCGTCAATATATTGCTAAATTCGATGATTTTTCGTACGAAACAAAATGCAAGAAAACTTGCTTAAAATGCTATATTATGCGACATTCTGAGATTTGAAGGCCAAATCACATATCGTGATACTACATGAAATAGTATCGAAATATTGGTAAAAATGAATATATTTACGTAATATCAAACTACATGGAAAACGTGAAAAAAGTCACTATTTTACCATATATGAGGATTTTAACTTCAAATCATAGAGCGAGGTTTCGTATTATTTAGATACAAGAAAAGACATATGACAATGTTGTTTCCAATACAAATGATAAAAATCAATGACTTTTCATTAGAATTTACTAAAATGTTCCTGATTTTCCGTTTATATTACCAATGGAAGATGTACACGTAAAACCGCTCTATTCCGGCTGAAACGTCGATATATGCAATAAAAACAGAACTTCTCCCCTTTTCAATCTCTTACTCAGTATTTTAACGAGAAACAATAGTCGATTGAAAATGAAGTTTTTAAGGTTATTATCTAATCAATTATGTGTTTGCATCATTTTTACGTATATATAGTGAATTAATACCCGTAAAATGAAAATTCACAAAAAACGTGGAAAAACGGCAAAATATTGCCTAATTCGATGACATTTTGTTTAAATAACATTGAGGAAAAGGGGATGATAAACGTCAAAATATTGCTAAATTCGATGATTTTTCGTACGAAACAAAATGCAAGAAAAGTCGCTTAAAATGCTTTATTATGCGACATTCTGAGATTTGAAGGCCAAATCACATATCGTGATACTACATGAAGTAGTATCGAAATATTGGTAAAAACGAATATATTTACGTAAAATCACACTACATGGAAAACGTGAAAAAAGTCACTATTTTACCATATATGAGGATTTTAACTTCAAATCATAGAGCGAGGTTTCGTATTATTTAGATCCAAGAAAAGACATGACAATGTTGTTTCCAATACAAATGATGAAAATCAATGTGTTTTCATTAGAATTACCTAAAATGTTCCTGATTTTCCGTTTATATTACCGATGGAAGATGTACACGAAAACCGCTCTATTCCAGCTGAAACGTCGATATATGCAATAAAAACAGAACTTCTCCCCTTTTCAATATCTTACTCAGTATTTTAACGAGAAACAAATAGATGATTGAAAGTGAAGTAATTAAGGTTAATTTCTAATCAATTATGTGTTTGCATCATTTATATTTAATAATTAATTAATTAATAACAATAAACTGAAAATTCACAAAACCGTGGAAAAACGGCAAAATATTGCCTAATTCGAGTATATTTTGTTTAAATCACATAAAGGAAAAGGGGATGATAAACGTCAAAATATTGCTAAATTCGATGATTTTTCATACGAAACAAAGATTTGAAGACCATATCACATATCGTGATACTACATGAAATAGTATCGAAATATTGGTAAAAATGAATATATTTACGTAATATCAAACTACATGGAAAAAATGAAAAAAGTCACTATTTTACCAAATATGAGGATTTTATTTTCAAATCATAGAGCGAGGTTTCGTATTGTTTAGATCCAAGAAAAGACATATGACAATGTTGTTTCCAATACAAATGATAAAAATCAATGTGTTTTCATTAGAATTTACTAAAATGTTCCTGATTTCCGTTTATATTACCGATGGAAGATGTACACGTAACACCGCTCTATTCCGGCTGAAACGTCGATATATGCAATAAAAACAGAACTTCTCCCCTTTTCAATCTCTTACTCAGTATTTTAACGAGAAACAAATAGTTGATTGAAAATGAAGTTTTTAAGGTTATTATCTAAGCAATTATGTGTTTGCATCATTTTTACGTATATATAGTGAATTAA
This sequence comes from Procambarus clarkii, assembly GCF_040958095.1. Taxonomy (NCBI): domain Eukaryota; kingdom Metazoa; phylum Arthropoda; class Malacostraca; order Decapoda; family Cambaridae; genus Procambarus; species Procambarus clarkii. Next base: position 50,622,391 of record NC_091162.1, on the reverse strand, counting down.
TACCAATAAACTGAAAATTCACAAAAACGTGGAAAAACGGCAAAATATTGCCTAATTCGATGATATTTTGTTTAAATCACATTGAGAAAAAGGGGATGATAATCGTCAATATATTGCTAAATTCGATGATTTTTCGTACGAAACAAAATGCAAGAAAACTTGCTTAAAATGCTATATTATGCGACATTCTGAGATTTGAAGGCCAAATCACATATCGTGATACTACATGAAATAGTATCGAAATATTGGTAAAAATGAATATATTTACGTAATATCAAACTACATGGAAAACGTGAAAAAAGTCACTATTTTACCATATATGAGGATTTTAACTTCAAATCATAGAGCGAGGTTTCGTATTATTTAGATACAAGAAAAGACATATGACAATGTTGTTTCCAATACAAATGATAAAAATCAATGAGTTTTCATTAGAATTTACTAAAATGTTCCTGATTTTCCGTTTATATTACCGATGGAAGATGTACACGTAAAACCGCTCTATTCCGGCTGAAACGTCGATATATGCAATAAAAACAGAACTTCTCCCCTTTTCAATCTCTTACTCAGTATTTTAACGAGAAACAAATAGTCGATTGAAAATGAAGTTTTTAAGGTTATTATCTAATCAATTATGTGTTTGCATCATTTTTACGTATATATAGTGAATTAATACCCGTAAACTGAAAATTCACAAAAAACGTGGAAAAACGGCAAAATATTGCCTAATTCGATGACATTTTGTTTAAATAACATTGAGGAAAAGGGGATGATAAACGTCAAAATATTGCTAAATTCGATGATTTTTCGTACGAAACAAAATGCAAGAAAAGTCGCTTAAAATGCTTTATTATGCGACATTCTGAGATTTGAAGGCCAAATCTTATATCGTGATACTACATGAAGTAGTATCGAAATATTGGTAAAAACGAATATATTTACGTAAAATCACACTACATGGAAACGTGAAAAAAGTCACTATTTTACCATATATGAGGATTTTAACTTCAAATCATAGAGCGAGGTTTCGTATTATTTAGATCCAAGAAAAGACATGACAATGTTGTTTCCAATACAAATGATGAAAATCAATGTGTTTTCATTAGAACTACCTAAAATGTTCCTGATTTTCCGTTTATATTACCGATGGAAGATGTACACGAAAACCGCTCTATTCCAGCTGAAACGTCGATATATGCAATAAAAACAGAACTTCTCCCCTTTTCAATATCTTACTCAGTATTTTAACGAGAAACAAATAGATGATTGAAAGTGAAGTAATTAAGGTTAATTTCTAATCAATTATGTGTTTGCATCATTTATATTTAATAATTAATTAATTAATAACAATAAACTGAAAATTCATAAAACCGTGGAAAAACGGCAAAATATTGCCTAATTCGAGTATATTTTGTTTAAATCACATAAAGGAAAAGGGGATGATAAACGTCAAAATATTGCTAAATTCGATGATTTTTCATACGAAACAAAGATTTGAAGACCATATCACATATCGTGATACTACATGAAATAGTATCGAAATATTGGTAAAAATGAATATATTTACGTAATATCAAACTACATGGAAAAAATGAAAAAAGTCACTATTTTACCAAATATGAGGATTTTATTTTCAAATCATAGAGCGAGGTTTCGTATTGTTTAGATCCAAGAAAAGACATATGACAATGTTGTTTCCAATACAAATGATAAAAATCAATGTGTTTTCATTAGAATTTACTAAAATGTTCCTGATTTCCGTTTATATTACCGATGGAAGATGTACACGTAACACCGCTCTATTCCGGCTGAAACGTCGATATATGCAATAAAAACAGAACTTCTCCCCTTTTCAATCTCTTACTCAGTATTTTAACGAGAAACAAATAGTTGATTGAAAATGAAGTTTTTAAGGTTATTATCTAAGCAATTATGTGTTTGCATCATTTTTACGTATATATAGTGAATTAATACCAATAAACTGAAAATTCACAAAAACGTGGAAAAACGGCAAAATATTGCCTAATTCGATGATATTTTGTTTAAATCACATTGAGAAAAAGGGGATGATAATCGTCAATATATTGCTAAATTCGATGATTTTTCGTACGAAACAAAATGCAAGAAAACTTGCTTAAAATGCTATATTATGCGACATTCTGAGATTTGAAGGCCAAATCACATATCGTGATACTACATGAAATAGTATCGAAATATTGGTAAAAATGAATATATTTACGTAATATCAAACTACATGGAAAACGTGAAAAAAGTCACTATTTTACCATATATGAGGATTTTAACTTCAAATCATAGAGCGAGGTTTCGTATTATTTAGATACAAGAAAAGACATATGACAATGTTGTTTCCAATACAAATGATAAAAATCAATGAGTTTTCATTAGAATTTACTAAAATGTTCCTGATTTTCCGTTTATATTACCGATGGAAGATGTACACGTAAAACCGCTCTATTCCGGCTGAAACGTCGATATATGCAATAAAAACAGAACTTCTCCCCTTTTCAATCTCTTACTCAGTATTTTAACGAGAAACAAATAGTCGATTGAAAATGAAGTTTTTAAGGTTATTATGTAATCAATTATGTGTTTGCATCATTTTTACGTATATATAGTGAATTAATACCCGTAAACTGAAAATTCACAAAAACGTGGAAAAACGGCAAAATATTTCCTAATTCGATGACATTTTGTTTAAATAACATTGAGGAAAAGGGGATGATAAACGTCAAAATATTGCTAAATTCGATGATTTTTTGTACGAAACAAAATGCAAGAAAACTCGCTTAAAATGCTTTATTATGCGACATTCTGAGATTTGAAGGCCAAATCACATATCGTGATACTACATGAAATAGTATCGAAATATTGGTAAAAATGAATATATTTACGTAATATCAAACTACATGGAAAACGTGAAAAAAGTCACTATTTTACCATATATGAGGATTTTAACTTCAAATCATTGAGCGAGGTTTCGTATTATTTAGATACAAGAAAAGACATATGACAATGTTGTTTCCAATACAAATGATAAAAATCAATGTGTTTTCATTAGAATTTACTAAAATGTTCCTGATTTTCTGTTTATATTACCGATGGAAGATGTCGGTAAAACCGCTCTATTCCGGCTGAAACGTCGATATATGCAATAAAAACAGAACTTCTCCCCTTTTCAATCTCTTACTCAGTATTTTAACGAGAAACAAATAGTTGATTGAAAATGAAGTTTTTAAGGTTATTATCTAATCAATTATGTGTTTGCATGATTTTTACGTATATATAGTGAATTAATACCTATAAACTGAAAATTCACAAAAACGTGGAAAAACGGCAAAATATTGCCTAATTCGATGATATTTTGTTTAAATCACATTGAGAAAAAGGGGATGATAATCGTCAATATATTGCTAAATTCGATGATTTTTCGTACGAAACAAAATGCAAGAAAACTTGCTTAAAATGCTATATTATGCGACATTCTGAGATTTGAAGGCCAAATCACATATCGTGATACTACATGAAATAGTATCGAAATATTGGTAAAAATGAATATATTTACGTAATATCAAACTACATGGAAAACGTGAAAAAAGTCACTATTTTACCATATATGAGGATTTTAACTTCAAATCATAGAGCGAGGTTTCGTATTATTTAGATACAAGAAAAGACATATGACAATGTTGTTTCCAATACAAATGATAAAAATCAATGACTTTTCATTAGAATTTACTAAAATGTTCCTGATTTTCCGTTTATATTACCGATGGAAGATGTACACGTAAAACCGCTCTATTCCGGCTGAAACGTCGATATATGCAATAAAAACAGAACTTCTCCCCTTTTCAATCTCTTACTCAGTATTTTAACGAGAAACAAATAGTCGATTGAAAATGAAGTTTTTAAGGTTATTATCTAATCAATTATGTGTTTGCATCATTTTTACGTATATATAGTGAATTAATACCCGTAAACTGAAAATTCACAAAAAACGTGGAAAAACGGCAAAATATTGCCTAATTCGATGATATTTTGTTTAAATCACATAGAGGAAAAGGGGATGATAAACGTCAAAATATTGCTAAATTCGATGATTTTTCATACGAAACAAAATGCAAGAAAACTTGCTTAAAATGCTATATTATGCGACATTCTGAGATTTGAAGGCCAAATCACATATCGTGATACTACATGAAATAGAATCGAAATATTGGTAAAAATGAATATATTTACGTAATATCGAACTACATGGAAAACGTGAAAAAGTCACTATTTTACCATATATGAGGATTTTAATTTCAAATCATAGAGCGAGGTTTCGTATTATTTAGATCCAAAAAAAGACATATGACAATGCTGTTTTCAATACAAATGATAAAAATCAATGTGTTTTCATTAGAATTTACTAAAATGTTCCTGATTTCTGTTTATATTAAGATGGAAGATGTACACGTAAAACCGCTCTATTCCGGCTGAAACGTCGATATATGCAATAAAAACAGAACTTCTCCCCTTTTCAATCTCTTACCAAGTATTTTAACGAGAAACAAATAGTCGATTGAAAATGAAGTTTTTAAGGTTATTATCTAATCAATTATGTGTTTGCATCATTTTTACGTATATATAGTGAATTAATACCCATAAACTGAAAATTCACAAAAACGTGGAAAAACGGCAAAATATTGCCTTATTTGATGATATTTTGTTTAAATCACATAGAGGAAAAGGGGATGATAAACGTGTAAATATTGCTAAATTCGATGATTTTTCGTACGAAACAAATTGCAAGAAAACTCGCTTAAAATGCTTTATTATGCGACATTCTGAGATTTGAAGGCCAAATCATATATCGTGATACTACATGAAGCAGTATCGAAATATTGGTAAAAACGAATATATTTACGTAAAATCACACTACATCGAAAACGTGAAAAAAGTCACTATTTTACCATATATGAGGATTTTAACTTCAAATCATAGAGCGAGGTTTCGTATTATTTAGATCCAAGAAAAGACATGACAATGTTGTTTCCAATACAAATGATGAAAATCAATGTGTTTTCATTAGAATTACCTAAAATGTTCCTGATTTTCCGTTTATATTACCGATGGAAGATGTACACGAAAACCGCTCTATTCCAGCTGAAACGTCGATATATGCAATAAAAACAGAACTTCTCCCCTTTTCAATATCTTACTCAGTATTTTAACGAGAAACAAATAGATGATTGAAAGTGAAGTAATTAAGGTTAATTTCTAATCAATTATGTGTTTGCATCATTTATATTTAATAATTAATTAATTAATAACAATAAACTGAAAATTCACAAAACCGTGGAAAAACAGCAAAATATTGCCTAATTCGATGATATTTTGTTTAAATCACATAAAGGAAAAGGGGATGATAAACGTCAAAATATTGCTAAATTCGATGATTTTTCATACGAAACAAAGATTTGAAGACCATATCACATATCGTGATACTACATGAAATAGTATCGAAATATTGGTAAAAATGAATATATTTACGTAATATCAAACTACATGGAAAACGTGAAAAAAGTCACTATTTTACCAAATATGAGGATTTTATTTTCAAATCATAGAGCGAGGTTTCGTATTGTTTAGATCCAAGAAAAGACATATGACAATGTTGTTTCCAATACAAATGATAAAAATCAATGTGTTTTCATTAGAATTTACTAAAATGTTCCTGATTTCCGTTTATATTACCGATGGAAGATGTACACGTAAAACCGCTCTATTCCGGCTGAAACGTCGATATATGCAATAAAAACAGAACTTCTCCCCTTTTCAATCTCTTACTCAGTATTTTAACGAGAAGCAAATAGTTGATTGAAAATGAAGTTTTTAAGGTTATTATCTAAGCAATTATGTGTTTGCATCATTTTTACGTATATATAGTGAATTAATACCCATAAACTGAAAATTCACAAAAACGTGGAAAAACGGCAAAATATTGCCTAATTCGATGATATTTTGTTTAAATCACATTGAGAAAAAGGGGATGATAATCGTCAATATATTGCTAAATTCGATGATTTTTCGTACGAAACAAAATGCAAGAAAACTTGCTTAAAATGCTATATTATGCGACATTCTGAGATTTGAAGGCCAAATCACATATCGTGATACTACATGAAATAGTATCGAAATATTGGTAAAAATGAATATATTTACGTAATATCAAACTACATGGAAAACGTGAAAAAAGTCACTATTTTACCATATATGAGGATTTTAACTTCAAATCATAGAGCGAGGTTTCGTATTATTTAGATACAAGAAAAGACATATGACAATGTTGTTTCCAATACAAATGATAAAAATCAATGTGTTTTCATTAGAATTTACTAAAATGTTCCTGATTTTCCGTTTATATTACCGATGGAAGATGTACACGTAAAACCGCTCTATTCCGGCTGAAACGTCGATATATGCAATAAAAACAGAACTTCTCCCCTTTTCAATCTCTTACTCAGTATTTTAACGAGAAACAAATAGTCGATTGAAAATGAAGTTTTTAAGGTTATTATCTAATCAATTATGTGTTTGCATCATTTTTACGTATATATAGTGAATTAATACCCGTAAACTGAAAATTCACAAAAACGTGGAAAAACGGCAAAATATTGCCTAATTCGATGACATTTTGTTTAAATAACATTGAGGAAAAGGGGATGATAAACGTCAAAATATTGCTAAATTCGATGATTTTTCGTACGAAACAAAATGCAAGAAAACTCGCTTAAAATGCTTTATTATGCGACATTCTGAGATTTGAAGGCCAAATCTTATATCGTGATACTACATGAAGTAGTATCGAAATATTGGTAAAAACGAATATATTTACGTAAAATCACACTACATGGAAACGTGAAAAAAGTCACTATTTTACCATATATGAGGATTTTAACTTCAAATCATAGAGCGAGGTTTCGTATTATTTAGATCCAAGAAAAGACATGACAATGTTGTTTCCAATACAAATGATGAAAATCAATGTGTTTTCATTAGAACTACCTAAAATGTTCCTGATTTTCCATTTATATTACCGATGGAAGATGTACACGAAAACCGCTCAATTCCAGCTGAAACGTCGATATATGCAATAAAAACAGAACTTCTCCCCTTTTCAATATCTTACTCAGTATTTTAACGAGAAACAAATAAATGATTGAAAGTGAAGTAATTAGGGTTAATTTCTAATCAATTATGTGTTTGCATCATTTATATTGAATAATTAATTAATTAATAACAATAAACTGGAAATTCACAAAAACGTGGAAAAACGGCAAAATATTGCCCAATTCGATGATATTTTGTTTAAATCACATTGAGAAAAAGGGGGATGATAATCGTCAATATATTGCTAAATTCGATGATTTTTCGTACGAAACAAAATGCAAGAAAACTTGCTTAAAATGCTATATTATGCGACATTCTGAGATTTGAAGGCCAAATCACATATCTTGATATTACATGAAATAGTATCGAAATATTGGTAAAAATGAATATATTTACGTAATATCAAACTACATGGAAAACGTGAAAAAAGTCACTATTTTACCATATATGAGGATTTTAACTTCAAATCATTGAGCGAGGTTTCGTATTATTTAGATACAAGAAAAGACATATGACAATGTTGTTTCCAATACAAATGATAAAAATCAATGTGTTTTCATTAGAATTTACTGAAATGTTCCTGATTTTCCGTTTATATTACCGATGGAAGATGTACACGTAAAACCGCTGTATTCCGGCTGAAAAGTCGATATATGCAATAAAAACAGAACTTCTCCCCTTTTCAATCTCTTACTCAGTATTTTAACGAGAAACAAATAGTCGATTGAAAATGAAGTTTTTAAGGTTATTATCTAATCAATTATGTATTTGCATCATTTTTACGTATATTTAGTGAATTAATACCCGTAAACTGAAAATTCACAAAAACGTGGAAAAACGGCAAAATATTGCCTAATTCGATGATATTTTGTTTAAATCACATAGAGGAAAAGGGGATGATAAACGTCAAAATATTGCTAAATTCGATGATTTTTCATACGAAACAAAATGCAAGAAAACTTGCTTAAAATGCTATATTATGCGACATTCTGAGATTTGAAGGCCAAATCACATATCGTGATACTACATGAAATAGTATCGAAATATTGGTAAAAATGAATATATTTACGTAATATCAAACTACATGGAAAACGTGAAAAAGTCACTATTTTACCAAATATGAGGATTTTATTTTCAAATCATAGAGCGAGGTTTCGTATTATTTAGATCCAAGAAAAGACATATGACAATGTTGTTTCCAATACAAATGATAAAAATCAATGTGTTTTCATTAGAATTTACTAAAATGTTCCTGATTTTCCGTTTATATTACCGATGGAAGATGTCGGTAAAACCGCTCTATTCCGGCTGAAACGTCGATATATGCAATAAAAACAGAACGTCTCCCCTTTTCAATTTCTTACTCAGTATTTTAACGAGAAACAAATAGTTGATTGAAAATGAAGTTTTTAAGGTAATCTTATCAATTATGTGTTTGCATCATTTTTACGTATATATAGTGAATTAATACCCATAAACTGAAAATTCACAAAAACGTGGAAAAACGGCAAAATATTGCCTAATTCGATGATATTTTGTTTAAATCACATTGAGAAAAAGGGGATGATAAGCGTCAATATATTGCTAAATTCGATGATTTTTCGTACGAAACAAAATGCAAGAAAACTTGCTTAAAATGCTATATTATGCGACATTCTGAGATTTGAAGGCCAAATCACATATCGTGATACTACATGAAATAGTATCGAAATATTGGTAAAAATGAATATATTTACGTAATATCGAACTACATGGAAAACGTGAAAAAGTCACTATTTTATATGAGGATATAAATCCTCATCGTAAAATATGAGGATTTTAATTTCAAATCATAGAGCGAGGTTTCGTATTATTTAGATCCAAAAAAAGACATATGACAATGCTGTTTTCAATACAAATGATAAAAATCAATGTGTTTTCATTAGAATTTACTAAAATGTTCCTGATTTCTGTTTATATTAAGATGGAAGATGTACACGTAAAACCGCTCTATTCCGGCTGAAACGTCGATATATGCAATAAAAACAGAACTTCTCCCCTTTTCAATCTCTTACCAAGTATTTTAACGAGAAACAAATAGTCGATTGAAAATGAAGTTTTTAAGGTTATTATCTAATCAATTATGTGTTTGCATCATTTTTATGTATATATAGTGAATTAATACCCATAAACTGAAAATTCACAAAAACGTGGAAAAACGGCAAAATATTGCCTTATTTGATGATATTTTGTTTAAATCACATAGAGGAAAAGGGGATGATAAACGTGTAAATATTGCTTAATTCGATGATTTTTCGTACGAAACAAATTGCAAGAAAACTCGCTTAAAATGCTTTATTATGCGACATTCTGAGATTTGAAGGCCAAATCATATATCGTGATACTACATGAAGCAGTATCGAAATATTGGTAAAAACGAATATATTTACGTAAAATCACACTACATCGAAAACGTGAAAAAAGTCACTATTTTACCATATATGAGGATTTTAACTTCAAATCATAGAGCGAGGTTTCGTATTATTTAGATCCAAGAAAAGACATGACAATGTTGTTTCCAATACAAATGATGAAAATCAATGTGTTTTCATTAGAATTACCTAAAATGTTCCTGATTTTCCGTTTATATTACCGATGGAAGATGTACACGAAAACCGCTCTATTCCAGCTGAAACGTCGATATATGCAATAAAAACAGAACTTCTCCCCTTTTCAATATCTTACTCAGTATTTTTACGAGAAACAAATAGATGATTGAAAGTGAAGTAATTAAGGTTAATTTCTAATCAATTATGTGTTTGCATCATTTATATTTAATAATTAATTAATTAATAACAATAAACTGAAAATTCACAAAACCGTGGAAAAACGGCAAAATATTGCCTAATTCGATGATATTTTGTTTAAATCACATAAAGGAAAAGGGGATGATAAACGTCAAAATATTGCTAAATTCGATGATTTTTCATACGAAACAAAGATTTGAAGACCATATCACATATCGTGATACTACATGAAATAGTATCGAAATATTGGTAAAAATGAATATATTTACGTAATATCAAACTACATGGAAAACGTGAAAAAAGTCACTATTTTACCAAATATGAGGATTTTATTTTCAAATCATAGAGCGAGGTTTCGTATTGTTTAGATCCAAGAAAAGACATATGACAATGTTGTTTCCAATACAAATGATAAAAATCAATGTGTTTTCATTAGAATTTACTAAAATGTTCCTGATTTCCGTTTATATTACCGATGGAAGATGTACACGTAAAACCGCTCTATTCCGGCTGAAACGTCGATATATGCAATAAAAACAGAACTTCTCCCCTTTTCAATCTCTTACTCAGTATTTTAACGAGAAGCAAATAGTTGATTGAAAATGAAGTTTTTAAGGTTATTATCTAAGCAATTATGTGTTTGCATCATTTTTACGTATATATAGTGAATTAATACCCATAAACTGAAAATTCACAAAAACGTGGAAAAACGGCAAAATATTGCCTAATTCGATGATATTTTGTTTAAATCACATTGAGAAAAAGGGGATGATAATCGTCAATATATTGCTAAATTCGATGATTTTTCGTACGAAACAAAATGCAAGAAAACTTGCTTAAAATGCTATATTATGCGACATTCTGAGATTTGAAGGCCAAATCACATATCGTGATACTACATGAAATAGTATCGAAATATTGGTAAAAATGAATATATTTACGTAATATCAAACTACATGGAAAACGTGAAAAAAGTCACTATTTTACCATATATGAGGATTTTAACTTCAAATCATAGAGCGAGGTTTCGTATTATTTAGATACAAGAAAAGACATATGACAATGTTGTTTCCAATACAAATGATAAAAATCAATGTGTTTTCATTAGAATTTACTAAAATGTTCCTGATTTTCCGTTTATATTACCGATGGAAGATGTACACGTAAAACCGCTCTATTCCGGCTGAAACGTCGATATATGCAATAAAAACAGAACTTCTCCCCTTTTCAATCTCTTACTCAGTATTTTAACGAGAAACAAATAGTCGATTGAAAATGAAGTTTTTAAGGTTATTATCTAATCAATTATGTGTTTGCATCATTTTTACGTATATATAGTGAATTAATACCCGTAAACTGAAAATTCACAAAAACGTGGAAAAACGGCAAAATATTGCCTAATTCGATGACATTTTGTTTAAATAACATTGAGGAAAAGGGGATGATAAACGTCAAAATATTGCTAAATTCGATGATTTTTCGTACGAAACAAAATGCAAGAAAACTCGCTTAAAATGCTTTATTATGCGACATTCTGAGATTTGAAGGCCAAATCTTATATCGTGATACTACATGAAGTAGTATCGAAATATTGGTAAAAACGAATATATTTACGTAAAATCACACTACATGGAAACGTGAAAAAAGTCACTATTTTACCATATATGAGGATTTTAACTTCAAATCATAGAGCGAGGTTTCGTATTATTTAGATCCAAGAAAAGACATGACAATGTTGTTTCCAATACAAATGATGAAAATCAATGTGTTTTCATTAGAACTACCTAAAATGTTCCTGATTTTCCGTTTATATTACCGATGGAAGATGTACACGAAAACCGCTCAATTCCAGCTGAAACGTCGATATATGCAATAAAAACAGAACTTCTCCCCTTTTCAATATCTTACTCAGTATTTTAACGAGAAACAAATAAATGATTGAAAGTGAAGTAATTAGGGTTAATTTCTAATCAATTATGTGTTTGCATCATTTATATTGAATAATTAATTAATTAATAACAATAAACTGGAAATTCACAAAAACGTGGAAAAACGGCAAAATATTGCCTAATTCGATGATATTTTGTTTAAATCACATTGAGAAAAAGGGGGATGATAATCGTCAATATATTGCTAAATTCGATGATTTTTCGTAGGAAACAAAATGCAAGAAAACTTGCTTAAAATGCTATATTATGCGACATTCTGAGATTTGAAGGCCAAATCACATATCGTGATATTACATGAAATAGTATCGAAATATTGGTAAAAATGAATATATTTACGTAATATCAAACTACATGGAAAACGTGAAAAAAGTCACTATTTTACCATATATGAGGATTTTAACTTCAAATCATTGAGCGAGGTTTCGTATTATTTAGATACAAGAAAAGACATATGACAATGTTGTTTCCAATACAAATGATAAAAATCAATGTGTTTTCATTAGAATTTACTGAAATGTTCCTGATTTTCCGTTTATATTACCGATGGAAGATGTACACGTAAAACCGCTGTATTCCGGCTGAAAAGTCGATATATGCAATAAAAACAGAACTTCTCCCCTTTTCAATCTCTTACTCAGTATTTTAACGAGAAACAAATAGTCGATTGAAAATGAAGTTTTTAAGGTTATTATCTAATCAATTATGTATTTGCATCATTTTTACGTATATTTAGTGAATTAATACCCGTAAACTGAAAATTCACAAAAACGTGGAAAAACGGCAAAATATTGCCTAATTCGATGATATTTTGTTTAAATCACATAGAGGAAAAGGGGATGATAAACGTCAAAATATTGCTAAATTCGATGATTTTTCATACGAAACAAAATGCAAGAAAACTTGCTTAAAATGCTATATTATGCGACATTCTGAGATTTGAAGGCCAAATCACATATCGTGATACTACATGAAATAGTATCGAAATATTGGTAAAAATGAATATATTTACGTAATATCAAACTACATGGAAAACGTGAAAAAGTCACTATTTTACCAAATATGAGGATTTTATTTTCAAATCATAGAGCGAGGTTTCGTATTATTTAGATCCAAGAAAAGACATATGACAATGTTGTTTCCAATACAAATGATAAAAATCAATGTGTTTTCATTAGAATTTACTAAAATGTTCCTGATTTTCCGTTTATATTACCGATGGAAGATGTCGGTAAAACCGCTCTATTCCGGCTGAAACGTCGATATATGCAATAAAAACAGAACGTCTCCCCTTTTCAATTTCTTACTCAGTATTTTAACGAGAAACAAATAGTTGATTGAAAATGAAGTTTTTAAGGTAATCTAATCAATTATGTGTTTGCATCATTTTTACGTATATATAGTGAATTAATACCCATAAACTGAAAATTCACAAAAACGTGGAAAAACGGCAAAATATTGCCTAATTCGATGATATTTTGTTTAAATCACATTGAGAAAAAGGGGATGATAAGCGTCAATATATTGCTAAATTCGATGATTTTTCGTACGAAACAAAATGCAAGAAAACTTGCTTAAAATGCTATATTATGCGACATTCTGAGATTTGAAGGCCAAATCACATATCGTGATACTACATGAAATAGAATCGAAATATTGGTAAAAATGAATATATTTACGTAATATCAAACTACATGGAAAACGTGAAAAAGTCACTATTTTACCATATATGAGGATTTTAATTTCAAATCATAGAGCGAGGTTTCGTATTATTTAGATCCAAAAAAAGACATATGACAATGCTGTTTTCAATACAAATGATAAAAATCAATGTGTTTTCATTAGAATTTACTAAAATGTTCCTGATTTTCCGTTTATATTACCGATGGAAGATGTACACGTAAAACCGCTCTATTCCGGCTGAAACGTCGATATATGCAATAAAAACAGAACTTCTCCCCTTTTCAATCTCTTACTCAGTATTTTAACGAGAAACAAATAGTCGATTGAAAATGAAGTTTTTAAGGTTATTATCTAATCAATTATGTGTTTGCATCATTTTTACGTATATATAGTGAATTAATACCCATAAACTGAAAATTCACAAAAACGTGGAAAAACGGCAAAATATTGCCTTATTCGATGATATTTTGTTTAAATCACATAGAGGAAAAGGGGATGATAAACGTGTAAATATTGCTAAATTCGATGATTTTTCGTACGAAACAAATTGCAAGAAAACTCGCTTAAAATGCTTTATTATGCGACATTCTGAGATTTGAAGGCCAAATCATATGTCGTGATACTACATGAAGCAGTATCGAAATATTGGTAAAAACGAATATATTTACGTAAAATCACACTACATGGAAAACGTGAAAAAAGTCACTATTTTACCATATATGAGGATTTTAACTTCAAATCATAAAGCGAGGTTTCGTATTATTTAGATCCAAGAAAAGACATGACAATGTTGTTTCCAATACAAATGATAAAAATCAATGTGTTTTCATTAGAATTTACTAAAATGTTCCTGATTTTCCGTTTATATTACCGATGGAAGATGTACACGTAAAACCGCTCTATTCCGGCTGAAACGTCGATATATGCAATAAAAACAGAACTTCTCCCCTTTTCAATCTCTTACTCAGTATTTTAACGAGAAACAAATAGTCGATTGAAAATGAAGTTTTTAAGGTTATTATCTAATCAATTATGTGTTTGCATCATTTTTACGTATATATAGTGAATTAATACCCATAAACTGAAAATTCACAAAAACGTGGAAAAACGGCAAAATATTGCCTAATTCGATGATATTTTGTTTAAATCACATTGAGAAAAAGGGGATGATAATCGTCAATATATTGCTAAATTCGATGATTTTTCGTACGAAACAAAATGCAAGAAAACTTGCTTAAAATGCTATATTATGCGACATTCTGAGATTTGAAGGCCAAATCACATATCGTGATACTACATGAAGTAGTATCGAAATATTGGTAAAAACGAATATATTTACGTAAAATCACACTACATGGAAACGTGAAAAAAGTCACTATTTTACCATATATGAGGATTTTAACTTCAAATCATAGAGCGAGGTTTCGTATTATTTAGATCCAAGAAAAGACATGACAATGTTGTTTCCAATACAAATGATGAAAATCAATGTGTTTTCATTAGAACTACCTAAAGTGTTCCTGATTTTCCGTTTATATTACCGATGGAAGATGTACACGAAAACCGCTCAATTCCAGCTGAAACGTCGATATATGCAATAAAAACAGAACTTCTCCCCTTTTCAATATCTTACTCAGTATTTTAACGAGAAACAAATAGATGATTGAAAGTGAAGTAATTAAGGTTAATTTCTAATCAATTATGTGTTTGCATCATTTATATTGAATAATTAATTAATTAATAACAATAAACTGGAAATTCACAAAAACGTGGAAAAACGGCAAAATATTGCCTAATTCGATGATATTTTGTTTAAATCACATTGAGAAAAAGGGGGATGATAATCGTCAATATATTGCTAAATTCGATGATTTTTCGTACGAAACAAAATGCAAGAAAACTTGCTTAAAATGCTATATTATGCGACATTCTGAGATTTGAAGGCCAAATCACATATCGTGATATTACATGAAATAGTATCGAAATATTGGTAAAAATGAATATATTTACGTAATATCAAACTACATGGAAAACGTGAAAAAAGTCACTATTTTACCATATATGAGGATTTTAACTTCAAATCATTGAGCGAGGTTTCGTATTATTTAGATACAAGAAAAGACATATGACAATGTTGTTTCCAATACAAATGATAAAAATCAATGTGTTTTCATTAGAATTTACTGAAATGTTCCTGATTTTCCGTTTATATTACCGATGGAAGATGTACACGTAAAACCGCTGTATTCCGGCTGAAACGTCGATATATGCAATAAAAACAGAACTTCTCCCCTTTTCAATCTCTTACTCAGTATTTTAACGAGAAACAAATAGTCGATTGAAAATGAAGTTTTTAAGGTTATTATCTAATCAATTATGTATTTGCATCATTTTTACGTATATATAGTGAATTAATACCCGTAAACTGAAAATTCACAAAAACGTGGAAAAACGGCAAAATATTGCCTAATTCGATGATATTTTGTTTAAATCACATAGAGGAAAAGGGGATGATAAACGTCAAAATATTGCTAAATTCGATGATTTTTCATACGAAACAAAATGCAAGAAAACTTGCTTAAAATGCTATATTATGCGACATTCTGAGATTTGAAGGCCAAATCACATATCGTGATACTACATGAAATAGTATCGAAATATTGGTAAAAATGAATATATTTACGTAATATCAAACTACATGGAAAACGTGAAAAAGTCACTATTTTACCAAATATGAGGATTTTATTTTCAAATCATAGAGCGAGGTTTCGTATTATTTAGATCCAAGAAAAGACATATGACAATGTTGTTTCCAATACAAATGATAAAAATCAATGTGTTTTCATTAGAATTTACTAAAATGTTCCTGATTTTCCGTTTATATTACCGATGGAAGATGTCGGTAAAACCGCTCTATTCCGGCTGAAACGTCGATATATGCAATAAAAACAGAACGTCCCCCCTTTTCAATTTCTTACTCAGTATTTTAACGAGAAACAAATAGTTGATTGAAAATGAAGTTTTTAAGGTAATCTAATCAATTATGTGTTTGCATCATTTTTACGTATATATAGTGAATTAATACCCATAAACTGAAAATTCACAAAAACGTGGAAAAACGGCAAAATATTGCCTAATTCGATGATATTTTGTTTAAATCACATTGAGAAAAAGGGGATGATAATCGTCAATATATTGCTAAATTCGATGATTTTTCGTACGAAACAAAATGCAAGAAAACTTGCTTAAAATGCTATATTATGCGACATTCTGAGATTTGAAGGCCCAATCACATATCGTGATACTACATGAAATAGAATCGAAATATTGGTAAAAATGAATATATTTACGTAATATCAAACTACATGGAAAACGTGAAAAAGTCACTATTTTACCATATATGAGGATTTTAATTTCAAATCATAGAGCGAGGTTTCGTATTATTTAGATCCAAAAAAAGACATATGACAATGCTGTTTTCAATACAAATGATAAAAATCAATGTGTTTTCATTAGAATTTACTAAAATGTTCCTGATTTTCCGTTTATATTACCGATGGAAGATGTACACGTAAAACCGCTCTATTCCGGCTGAAACGTCGATATATGCAATAAAAACAGAACTTCTCCCCTTTTCAATCTCTTACTCAGTATTTTAACGAGAAACAAATAGTCGATTGAAAATGAAGTTTTTAAGGTTATTATCTAATCAATTATGTGTTTGCATCATTTTTACGTATATATAGTGAATTAATACCCATAAACTGAAAATTCACAAAAACGTGGAAAAACGGCAAAATATTGCCTTATTCGATGATATTTTGTTTAAATCACATAGAGGAAAAGGGGATGATAAACGTGTAAATATTGCTAAATTCGATGATTTTTCGTACGAAACAAATTGCAAGAAAACTCGCTTAAAATGCTTTATTATGCGACATTCTGAGATTTGAAGGCCAAATCATATGTCGTGATACTACATGAAGCAGTATCGAAATATTGGTAAAAACGAATATATTTACGTAAAATCACACTACATGGAAAACGTGAAAAAAGTCACTATTTTACCATATATGAGGATTTTAACTTCAAATCATAAAGCGAGGTTTCGTATTATTTAGATCCAAGAAAAGACATATGACAATGTTGTTTCCAATACAAATGATAAAAATCAATGTGTTTTCATTAGAATTTACTAAAATGTTCCTGATTTTCCGTTTATATTACCGATGGAAGATGTACACGTAAAACCGCTCTATTCCGGCTGAAACGTCGATATATGCAATAAAAACAGAACTTCTCCCCTTTTCAATCTCTTACTCAGTATTTTAACTAGAAACAAATAGTCGATTGAAAATGAAGTTTTTAAGGTTATTATCTAATCAATTATGTGTTTGCATCATTTTTACGTATATATAGTGAATTAATACCCATAAACTGAAAATTCACAAAAACGTGGAAAAACGGCAAAATATTGCCTAATTCGATGATATTTTGTTTAAATCACATTGAGAAAAAGGGGATGATAATCGTCAATATATTGCTAAATTCGATGATTTTTCGTACGAAACAAAATGCAAGAAAACTTGCTTAAAATGCTATATTATGCGACATTCTGAGATTTGAAGGCCAAATCACATATCGTGATACTACATGAAGTAGTATCGAAATATTGGTAAAAACGAATATATTTACGTAAAATCACACTACATGGAAAACGTGAAAAAAGTCACTATTTTACCATATATGAGGATTTTAACTTCAAATCATAGAGCGAGGTTTCGTATTATTTAGATCCAAGAAAAGACATGACAATGTTGTTTCCAATACAAATGATGAAAATCAATGTGTTTTCATTAGAATTACCTAAAATGTTCCTGATTTTCCGTTTATATTACCGATGGAAGAAGTACACGAAAACCGCTCTATTCCAGCTGAAACGTCGATATATGCAATAAAAACAGAACTTCTCCCCTTTTCAATATCTTACTCAGTATTTTAACGAGAAACAAATAGATGATTGAAAGTGAAGTAATTAAGGTTAATTTCTAATCAATTATGTGTTTGCATCATTTATATTTAATAATTAATTAATTAATAACAATAAACTGAAAATTCACAAAACCGTGGAAAAACGGCAAAATATTGCCTAATTCGAGGATATTTTGTTTAAATCACATAAAGGAAAAGGGGATGATAAACGTCAAAATATTGCTAAATTCGATGATTTTTCATACGAAACAAAGATTTGAAGACCATATCACATATCGTGATACTACATGAAATAGTATCGAAATATTGGTAAAAATGAATATATTTACGTAATATCAAACTACATGGAAAACATGAAAAAAGTCACTATTTTACCAAATATGAGGATTTTATTTTCAAATCATAGAGCGAGGTTTCGTATTGTTTAGATCCAAGAAAAGACATATGACAATGTTGTTTCCAATACAAATGATAAAAATCAATGTGTTTTCATTAGAATTTACTAAAATGTTCCTGATTTCCGTTTATATTACCGATGGAAGATGTACACGTAACACCGCTCTATTCCGGCTGAAACGTCGATATATGCAATAAAAACAGAACTTCTCCCCTTTTCAATCTCTTACTCAGTATTTTAACGAGAAACAAATAGTCGATTGAAAATGAAGTTTTTAAGGTTATTATCTAATCAATTATGTGTTTGCATCATTTTTACGTATATATAGTGAATTAATACCCGTAAACTGAAAATTCACAAAAACGTGGAAAAACGGCAAAATATTGCCTAATTCGATGACATTTTGTTTAAATAACATTGAGGAAAAGGGGATGATAAACGTCAAAATATTGCTAAATTCGATGATTTTTCGTACGAAACAAAATGCAAGAAAACTCGCTTAAAATGCTTTATTATGCGACATTCTGAGATTTGAAGGCCAAATCTTATATCGTGATACTACATGAAGTAGTATCGAAATATTGGTAAAAACGAATATATTTACGTAAAATCACACTACATGGAAAACGTGAAAAAAGTCACTATTTTACCATATATGAGGATTTTAACTTCAAATCATAGAGCGAGGTTTCGTATTATTTAGATACAAGAAAAGACATATGACAATGTTGTTTCCAATACAAATGATAAAAATCAATGTGTTTTCATTAGAATTTACTAAAATGTTCCTGATTTTCCGTTTATATTACCGATGGAAGATGTACACGTAAAACCGCTCTATTCCGGCTGAAACGTCGATATATGCAATAAAAACAGAACTTCTCCCCTTTTCAATCTCTTACTCAGTATTTTAACGAGAAACAAATAGTCGATTGAAAATGAAGTTTTTAAGGTTATTATCTAATCAATTATGTGTTTGCATCATTTTTACGTATATATAGTGAATTAATACCCGTAAACTGAAAATTCACAAAAACGTGGAAAAACGGCAAAATATTGCCTAATTCGATGACATTTTGTTTAAATAACATTGAGGAAAAGGGGATGATAAACGTCAAAATATTGCTAAATTCGATGATTTTTCGTACGAAACAAAATGCAAGAAAACTCGCTTAAAATGCTTTATTATGCGACATTCTGAGATTTGAAGGCCAAATCTTATATCGTGATACTACATGAAGTAGTATCGAAATATTGGTAAAAACGAATATATTTACGTAAAATCACACTACATGGAAACGTGAAAAAAGTCACTATTTTACCATATATGAGGATTTTAACTTCAAATCATAGAGCGAGGTTTCGTATTATTTAGATCCAAGAAAAGACATGACAATGTTGTTTCCAATACAAATGATGAAAATCAATGTGTTTTCATTAGAACTACCTAAAATGTTCCTGATTTTCCATTTATATTACCGATGGAAGATGTACACGAAAACCGCTCAATTCCAGCTGAAACGTCGATATATGCAATAAAAACAGAACTTCTCCCCTTTTCAATATCTTACTCAGTATTTTAACGAGAAACAAATAAATGATTGAAAGTGAAGTAATTAGGGTTAATTTCTAATCAATTATGTGTTTGCATCATTTATATTGAATAATTAATTAATTAATAACAATAAACTGGAAATTCACAAAAACGTGGAAAAACGGCAAAATATTGCCCAATTCGATGATATTTTGTTTAAATCACATTGAGAAAAAGGGGGATGATAATCGTCAATATATTGCTAAATTCGATGATTTTTCGTACGAAACAAAATGCAAGAAAACTTGCTTAAAATGCTATATTATGCGACATTCTGAGATTTGAAGGCCAAATCACATATCTTGATATTACATGAAATAGTATCGAAATATTGGTAAAAATGAATATATTTACGTAATATCAAACTACATGGAAAACGTGAAAAAAGTCACTATTTTACCATATATGAGGATTTTAACTTCAAATCATTGAGCGAGGTTTCGTATTATTTAGATACAAGAAAAGACATATGACAATGTTGTTTCCAATACAAATGATAAAAATCAATGTGTTTTCATTAGAATTTACTGAAATGTTCCTGATTTTCCGTTTATATTACCGATGGAAGATGTACACGTAAAACCGCTGTATTCCGGCTGAAAAGTCGATATATGCAATAAAAACAGAACTTCTCCCCTTTTCAATCTCTTACTCAGTATTTTAACGAGAAACAAATAGTCGATTGAAAATGAAGTTTTTAAGGTTATTATCTAATCAATTATGTATTTGCATCATTTTTACGTATATTTAGTGAATTAATACCCGTAAACTGAAAATTCACAAAAACGTGGAAAAACGGCAAAATATTGCCTAATTCGATGATATTTTGTTTAAATCACATAGAGGAAAAGGGGATGATAAACGTCAAAATATTGCTAAATTCGATGATTTTTCATACGAAACAAAATGCAAGAAAACTTGCTTAAAATGCTATATTATGCGACATTCTGAGATTTGAAGGCCAAATCACATATCGTGATACTACATGAAATAGTATCGAAATATTGGTAAAAATGAATATATTTACGTAATATCAAACTACATGGAAAACGTGAAAAAGTCACTATTTTACCAAATATGAGGATTTTATTTTCAAATCATAGAGCGAGGTTTCGTATTATTTAGATCCAAGAAAAGACATATGACAATGTTGTTTCCAATACAAATGATAAAAATCAATGTGTTTTCATTAGAATTTACTAAAATGTTCCTGATTTTCCGTTTATATTACCGATGGAAGATGTCGGTAAAACCGCTCTATTCCGGCTGAAACGTCGATATATGCAATAAAAACAGAACGTCTCCCCTTTTCAATTTCTTACTCAGTATTTTAACGAGAAACAAATAGTTGATTGAAAATGAAGTTTTTAAGGTAATCTTATCAATTATGTGTTTGCATCATTTTTACGTATATATAGTGAATTAATACCCATAAACTGAAAATTCACAAAAACGTGGAAAAACGGCAAAATATTGCCTAATTCGATGATATTTTGTTTAAATCACATTGAGAAAAAGGGGATGATAAGCGTCAATATATTGCTAAATTCGATGATTTTTCGTACGAAACAAAATGCAAGAAAACTTGCTTAAAATGCTATATTATGCGACATTCTGAGATTTGAAGGCCAAATCACATATCGTGATACTACATGAAATAGTATCGAAATATTGGTAAAAATGAATATATTTACGTAATATCGAACTACATGGAAAACGTGAAAAAGTCACTATTTTATATGAGGATATAAATCCTCATCGTAAAATATGAGGATTTTAATTTCAAATCATAGAGCGAGGTTTCGTATTATTTAGATCCAAAAAAAGACATATGACAATGCTGTTTTCAATACAAATGATAAAAATCAATGTGTTTTCATTAGAATTTACTAAAATGTTCCTGATTTCTGTTTATATTAAGATGGAAGATGTACACGTAAAACCGCTCTATTCCGGCTGAAACGTCGATATATGCAATAAAAACAGAACTTCTCCCCTTTTCAATCTCTTACCAAGTATTTTAACGAGAAACAAATAGTCGATTGAAAATGAAGTTTTTAAGGTTATTATCTAATCAATTATGTGTTTGCATCATTTTTATGTATATATAGTGAATTAATACCCATAAACTGAAAATTCACAAAAACGTGGAAAAACGGCAAAATATTGCCTTATTTGATGATATTTTGTTTAAATCACATAGAGGAAAAGGGGATGATAAACGTGTAAATATTGCTTAATTCGATGATTTTTCGTACGAAACAAATTGCAAGAAAACTCGCTTAAAATGCTTTATTATGCGACATTCTGAGATTTGAAGGCCAAATCATATATCGTGATACTACATGAAGCAGTATCGAAATATTGGTAAAAACGAATATATTTACGTAAAATCACACTACATCGAAAACGTGAAAAAAGTCACTATTTTACCATATATGAGGATTTTAACTTCAAATCATAGAGCGAGGTTTCGTATTATTTAGATCCAAGAAAAGACATGACAATGTTGTTTCCAATACAAATGATGAAAATCAATGTGTTTTCATTAGAATTACCTAAAATGTTCCTGATTTTCCGTTTATATTACCGATGGAAGATGTACACGAAAACCGCTCTATTCCAGCTGAAACGTCGATATATGCAATAAAAACAGAACTTCTCCCCTTTTCAATATCTTACTCAGTATTTTTACGAGAAACAAATAGATGATTGAAAGTGAAGTAATTAAGGTTAATTTCTAATCAATTATGTGTTTGCATCATTTATATTTAATAATTAATTAATTAATAACAATAAACTGAAAATTCACAAAACCGTGGAAAAACGGCAAAATATTGCCTAATTCGATGATATTTTGTTTAAATCACATAAAGGAAAAGGGGATGATAAACGTCAAAATATTGCTAAATTCGATGATTTTTCATACGAAACAAAGATTTGAAGACCATATCACATATCGTGATACTACATGAAATAGTATCGAAATATTGGTAAAAATGAATATATTTACGTAATATCAAACTACATGGAAAACGTGAAAAAAGTCACTATTTTACCAAATATGAGGATTTTATTTTCAAATCATAGAGCGAGGTTTCGTATTGTTTAGATCCAAGAAAAGACATATGACAATGTTGTTTCCAATACAAATGATAAAAATCAATGTGTTTTCATTAGAATTTACTAAAATGTTCCTGATTTCCGTTTATATTACCGATGGAAGATGTACACGTAAAACCGCTCTATTCCGGCTGAAACGTCGATATATGCAATAAAAACAGAACTTCTCCCCTTTTCAATCTCTTACTCAGTATTTTAACGAGAAGCAAATAGTTGATTGAAAATGAAGTTTTTAAGGTTATTATCTAAGCAATTATGTGTTTGCATCATTTTTACGTATATATAGTGAATTAATACCCATAAACTGAAAATTCACAAAAACGTGGAAAAACGGCAAAATATTGCCTAATTCGATGATATTTTGTTTAAATCACATTGAGAAAAAGGGGATGATAATCGTCAATATATTGCTAAATTCGATGATTTTTCGTACGAAACAAAATGCAAGAAAACTTGCTTAAAATGCTATATTATGCGACATTCTGAGATTTGAAGGCCAAATCACATATCGTGATACTACATGAAATAGTATCGAAATATTGGTAAAAATGAATATATTTACGTAATATCAAACTACATGGAAAACGTGAAAAAAGTCACTATTTTACCATATATGAGGATTTTAACTTCAAATCATAGAGCGAGGTTTCGTATTATTTAGATACAAGAAAAGACATATGACAATGTTGTTTCCAATACAAATGATAAAAATCAATGTGTTTTCATTAGAATTTACTAAAATGTTCCTGATTTTCCGTTTATATTACCGATGGAAGATGTACACGTAAAACCGCTCTATTCCGGCTGAAACGTCGATATATGCAATAAAAACAGAACTTCTCCCCTTTTCAATCTCTTACTCAGTATTTTAACGAGAAACAAATAGTCGATTGAAAATGAAGTTTTTAAGGTTATTATCTAATCAATTATGTGTTTGCATCATTTTTACGTATATATAGTGAATTAATACCCGTAAACTGAAAATTCACAAAAACGTGGAAAAACGGCAAAATATTGCCTAATTCGATGACATTTTGTTTAAATAACATTGAGGAAAAGGGGATGATAAACGTCAAAATATTGCTAAATTCGATGATTTTTCGTACGAAACAAAATGCAAGAAAACTCGCTTAAAATGCTTTATTATGCGACATTCTGAGATTTGAAGGCCAAATCTTATATCGTGATACTACATGAAGTAGTATCGAAATATTGGTAAAAACGAATATATTTACGTAAAATCACACTACATGGAAACGTGAAAAAAGTCACTATTTTACCATATATGAGGATTTTAACTTCAAATCATAGAGCGAGGTTTCGTATTATTTAGATCCAAGAAAAGACATGACAATGTTGTTTCCAATACAAATGATGAAAATCAATGTGTTTTCATTAGAACTACCTAAAATGTTCCTGATTTTCCGTTTATATTACCGATGGAAGATGTACACGAAAACCGCTCAATTCCAGCTGAAACGTCGATATATGCAATAAAAACAGAACTTCTCCCCTTTTCAATATCTTACTCAGTATTTTAACGAGAAACAAATAAATGATTGAAAGTGAAGTAATTAGGGTTAATTTCTAATCAATTATGTGTTTGCATCATTTATATTGAATAATTAATTAATTAATAACAATAAACTGGAAATTCACAAAAACGTGGAAAAACGGCAAAATATTGCCTAATTCGATGATATTTTGTTTAAATCACATTGAGAAAAAGGGGGATGATAATCGTCAATATATTGCTAAATTCGATGATTTTTCGTAGGAAACAAAATGCAAGAAAACTTGCTTAAAATGCTATATTATGCGACATTCTGAGATTTGAAGGCCAAATCACATATCGTGATATTACATGAAATAGTATCGAAATATTGGTAAAAATGAATATATTTACGTAATATCAAACTACATGGAAAACGTGAAAAAAGTCACTATTTTACCATATATGAGGATTTTAACTTCAAATCATTGAGCGAGGTTTCGTATTATTTAGATACAAGAAAAGACATATGACAATGTTGTTTCCAATACAAATGATAAAAATCAATGTGTTTTCATTAGAATTTACTGAAATGTTCCTGATTTTCCGTTTATATTACCGATGGAAGATGTACACGTAAAACCGCTGTATTCCGGCTGAAAAGTCGATATATGCAATAAAAACAGAACTTCTCCCCTTTTCAATCTCTTACTCAGTATTTT
Organism: Procambarus clarkii; assembly: GCF_040958095.1. NCBI lineage: Eukaryota > Metazoa > Arthropoda > Malacostraca > Decapoda > Cambaridae > Procambarus > Procambarus clarkii. Next base: position 50,596,483 of record NC_091162.1, on the reverse strand, counting down.
AACGAGAAACAAATAGTCGATTGAAAATGAAGTTTTTAAGGTTATTATCTAATCAATTATGTATTTGCATCATTTTTACGTATATTTAGTGAATTAATACCCGTAAACTGAAAATTCACAAAAACGTGGAAAAACGGCAAAATATTGCCTAATTCGATGATATTTTGTTTAAATCACATAGAGGAAAAGGGGATGATAAACGTCAAAATATTGCTAAATTCGATGATTTTTCATACGAAACAAAATGCAAGAAAACTTGCTTAAAATGCTATATTATGCGACATTCTGAGATTTGAAGGCCAAATCACATATCGTGATACTACATGAAATAGTATCGAAATATTGGTAAAAATGAATATATTTACGTAATATCAAACTACATGGAAAACGTGAAAAAGTCACTATTTTACCAAATATGAGGATTTTATTTTCAAATCATAGAGCGAGGTTTCGTATTATTTAGATCCAAGAAAAGACATATGACAATGTTGTTTCCAATACAAATGATAAAAATCAATGTGTTTTCATTAGAATTTACTAAAATGTTCCTGATTTTCCGTTTATATTACCGATGGAAGATGTCGGTAAAACCGCTCTATTCCGGCTGAAACGTCGATATATGCAATAAAAACAGAACGTCTCCCCTTTTCAATTTCTTACTCAGTATTTTAACGAGAAACAAATAGTTGATTGAAAATGAAGTTTTTAAGGTAATCTAATCAATTATGTGTTTGCATCATTTTTACGTATATATAGTGAATTAATACCCATAAACTGAAAATTCACAAAAACGTGGAAAAACGGCAAAATATTGCCTAATTCGATGATATTTTGTTTAAATCACATTGAGAAAAAGGGGATGATAAGCGTCAATATATTGCTAAATTCGATGATTTTTCGTACGAAACAAAATGCAAGAAAACTTGCTTAAAATGCTATATTATGCGACATTCTGAGATTTGAAGGCCAAATCACATATCGTGATACTACATGAAATAGAATCGAAATATTGGTAAAAATGAATATATTTACGTAATATCAAACTACATGGAAAACGTGAAAAAGTCACTATTTTACCATATATGAGGATTTTAATTTCAAATCATAGAGCGAGGTTTCGTATTATTTAGATCCAAAAAAAGACATATGACAATGCTGTTTTCAATACAAATGATAAAAATCAATGTGTTTTCATTAGAATTTACTAAAATGTTCCTGATTTTCCGTTTATATTACCGATGGAAGATGTACACGTAAAACCGCTCTATTCCGGCTGAAACGTCGATATATGCAATAAAAACAGAACTTCTCCCCTTTTCAATCTCTTACTCAGTATTTTAACGAGAAACAAATAGTCGATTGAAAATGAAGTTTTTAAGGTTATTATCTAATCAATTATGTGTTTGCATCATTTTTACGTATATATAGTGAATTAATACCCATAAACTGAAAATTCACAAAAACGTGGAAAAACGGCAAAATATTGCCTTATTCGATGATATTTTGTTTAAATCACATAGAGGAAAAGGGGATGATAAACGTGTAAATATTGCTAAATTCGATGATTTTTCGTACGAAACAAATTGCAAGAAAACTCGCTTAAAATGCTTTATTATGCGACATTCTGAGATTTGAAGGCCAAATCATATGTCGTGATACTACATGAAGCAGTATCGAAATATTGGTAAAAACGAATATATTTACGTAAAATCACACTACATGGAAAACGTGAAAAAAGTCACTATTTTACCATATATGAGGATTTTAACTTCAAATCATAAAGCGAGGTTTCGTATTATTTAGATCCAAGAAAAGACATGACAATGTTGTTTCCAATACAAATGATAAAAATCAATGTGTTTTCATTAGAATTTACTAAAATGTTCCTGATTTTCCGTTTATATTACCGATGGAAGATGTACACGTAAAACCGCTCTATTCCGGCTGAAACGTCGATATATGCAATAAAAACAGAACTTCTCCCCTTTTCAATCTCTTACTCAGTATTTTAACGAGAAACAAATAGTCGATTGAAAATGAAGTTTTTAAGGTTATTATCTAATCAATTATGTGTTTGCATCATTTTTACGTATATATAGTGAATTAATACCCATAAACTGAAAATTCACAAAAACGTGGAAAAACGGCAAAATATTGCCTAATTCGATGATATTTTGTTTAAATCACATTGAGAAAAAGGGGATGATAATCGTCAATATATTGCTAAATTCGATGATTTTTCGTACGAAACAAAATGCAAGAAAACTTGCTTAAAATGCTATATTATGCGACATTCTGAGATTTGAAGGCCAAATCACATATCGTGATACTACATGAAGTAGTATCGAAATATTGGTAAAAACGAATATATTTACGTAAAATCACACTACATGGAAACGTGAAAAAAGTCACTATTTTACCATATATGAGGATTTTAACTTCAAATCATAGAGCGAGGTTTCGTATTATTTAGATCCAAGAAAAGACATGACAATGTTGTTTCCAATACAAATGATGAAAATCAATGTGTTTTCATTAGAACTACCTAAAGTGTTCCTGATTTTCCGTTTATATTACCGATGGAAGATGTACACGAAAACCGCTCAATTCCAGCTGAAACGTCGATATATGCAATAAAAACAGAACTTCTCCCCTTTTCAATATCTTACTCAGTATTTTAACGAGAAACAAATAGATGATTGAAAGTGAAGTAATTAAGGTTAATTTCTAATCAATTATGTGTTTGCATCATTTATATTGAATAATTAATTAATTAATAACAATAAACTGGAAATTCACAAAAACGTGGAAAAACGGCAAAATATTGCCTAATTCGATGATATTTTGTTTAAATCACATTGAGAAAAAGGGGGATGATAATCGTCAATATATTGCTAAATTCGATGATTTTTCGTACGAAACAAAATGCAAGAAAACTTGCTTAAAATGCTATATTATGCGACATTCTGAGATTTGAAGGCCAAATCACATATCGTGATATTACATGAAATAGTATCGAAATATTGGTAAAAATGAATATATTTACGTAATATCAAACTACATGGAAAACGTGAAAAAAGTCACTATTTTACCATATATGAGGATTTTAACTTCAAATCATTGAGCGAGGTTTCGTATTATTTAGATACAAGAAAAGACATATGACAATGTTGTTTCCAATACAAATGATAAAAATCAATGTGTTTTCATTAGAATTTACTGAAATGTTCCTGATTTTCCGTTTATATTACCGATGGAAGATGTACACGTAAAACCGCTGTATTCCGGCTGAAACGTCGATATATGCAATAAAAACAGAACTTCTCCCCTTTTCAATCTCTTACTCAGTATTTTAACGAGAAACAAATAGTCGATTGAAAATGAAGTTTTTAAGGTTATTATCTAATCAATTATGTATTTGCATCATTTTTACGTATATATAGTGAATTAATACCCGTAAACTGAAAATTCACAAAAACGTGGAAAAACGGCAAAATATTGCCTAATTCGATGATATTTTGTTTAAATCACATAGAGGAAAAGGGGATGATAAACGTCAAAATATTGCTAAATTCGATGATTTTTCATACGAAACAAAATGCAAGAAAACTTGCTTAAAATGCTATATTATGCGACATTCTGAGATTTGAAGGCCAAATCACATATCGTGATACTACATGAAATAGTATCGAAATATTGGTAAAAATGAATATATTTACGTAATATCAAACTACATGGAAAACGTGAAAAAGTCACTATTTTACCAAATATGAGGATTTTATTTTCAAATCATAGAGCGAGGTTTCGTATTATTTAGATCCAAGAAAAGACATATGACAATGTTGTTTCCAATACAAATGATAAAAATCAATGTGTTTTCATTAGAATTTACTAAAATGTTCCTGATTTTCCGTTTATATTACCGATGGAAGATGTCGGTAAAACCGCTCTATTCCGGCTGAAACGTCGATATATGCAATAAAAACAGAACGTCCCCCCTTTTCAATTTCTTACTCAGTATTTTAACGAGAAACAAATAGTTGATTGAAAATGAAGTTTTTAAGGTAATCTAATCAATTATGTGTTTGCATCATTTTTACGTATATATAGTGAATTAATACCCATAAACTGAAAATTCACAAAAACGTGGAAAAACGGCAAAATATTGCCTAATTCGATGATATTTTGTTTAAATCACATTGAGAAAAAGGGGATGATAATCGTCAATATATTGCTAAATTCGATGATTTTTCGTACGAAACAAAATGCAAGAAAACTTGCTTAAAATGCTATATTATGCGACATTCTGAGATTTGAAGGCCCAATCACATATCGTGATACTACATGAAATAGAATCGAAATATTGGTAAAAATGAATATATTTACGTAATATCAAACTACATGGAAAACGTGAAAAAGTCACTATTTTACCATATATGAGGATTTTAATTTCAAATCATAGAGCGAGGTTTCGTATTATTTAGATCCAAAAAAAGACATATGACAATGCTGTTTTCAATACAAATGATAAAAATCAATGTGTTTTCATTAGAATTTACTAAAATGTTCCTGATTTTCCGTTTATATTACCGATGGAAGATGTACACGTAAAACCGCTCTATTCCGGCTGAAACGTCGATATATGCAATAAAAACAGAACTTCTCCCCTTTTCAATCTCTTACTCAGTATTTTAACGAGAAACAAATAGTCGATTGAAAATGAAGTTTTTAAGGTTATTATCTAATCAATTATGTGTTTGCATCATTTTTACGTATATATAGTGAATTAATACCCATAAACTGAAAATTCACAAAAACGTGGAAAAACGGCAAAATATTGCCTTATTCGATGATATTTTGTTTAAATCACATAGAGGAAAAGGGGATGATAAACGTGTAAATATTGCTAAATTCGATGATTTTTCGTACGAAACAAATTGCAAGAAAACTCGCTTAAAATGCTTTATTATGCGACATTCTGAGATTTGAAGGCCAAATCATATGTCGTGATACTACATGAAGCAGTATCGAAATATTGGTAAAAACGAATATATTTACGTAAAATCACACTACATGGAAAACGTGAAAAAAGTCACTATTTTACCATATATGAGGATTTTAACTTCAAATCATAAAGCGAGGTTTCGTATTATTTAGATCCAAGAAAAGACATATGACAATGTTGTTTCCAATACAAATGATAAAAATCAATGTGTTTTCATTAGAATTTACTAAAATGTTCCTGATTTTCCGTTTATATTACCGATGGAAGATGTACACGTAAAACCGCTCTATTCCGGCTGAAACGTCGATATATGCAATAAAAACAGAACTTCTCCCCTTTTCAATCTCTTACTCAGTATTTTAACTAGAAACAAATAGTCGATTGAAAATGAAGTTTTTAAGGTTATTATCTAATCAATTATGTGTTTGCATCATTTTTACGTATATATAGTGAATTAATACCCATAAACTGAAAATTCACAAAAACGTGGAAAAACGGCAAAATATTGCCTAATTCGATGATATTTTGTTTAAATCACATTGAGAAAAAGGGGATGATAATCGTCAATATATTGCTAAATTCGATGATTTTTCGTACGAAACAAAATGCAAGAAAACTTGCTTAAAATGCTATATTATGCGACATTCTGAGATTTGAAGGCCAAATCACATATCGTGATACTACATGAAGTAGTATCGAAATATTGGTAAAAACGAATATATTTACGTAAAATCACACTACATGGAAAACGTGAAAAAAGTCACTATTTTACCATATATGAGGATTTTAACTTCAAATCATAGAGCGAGGTTTCGTATTATTTAGATCCAAGAAAAGACATGACAATGTTGTTTCCAATACAAATGATGAAAATCAATGTGTTTTCATTAGAATTACCTAAAATGTTCCTGATTTTCCGTTTATATTACCGATGGAAGAAGTACACGAAAACCGCTCTATTCCAGCTGAAACGTCGATATATGCAATAAAAACAGAACTTCTCCCCTTTTCAATATCTTACTCAGTATTTTAACGAGAAACAAATAGATGATTGAAAGTGAAGTAATTAAGGTTAATTTCTAATCAATTATGTGTTTGCATCATTTATATTTAATAATTAATTAATTAATAACAATAAACTGAAAATTCACAAAACCGTGGAAAAACGGCAAAATATTGCCTAATTCGAGGATATTTTGTTTAAATCACATAAAGGAAAAGGGGATGATAAACGTCAAAATATTGCTAAATTCGATGATTTTTCATACGAAACAAAGATTTGAAGACCATATCACATATCGTGATACTACATGAAATAGTATCGAAATATTGGTAAAAATGAATATATTTACGTAATATCAAACTACATGGAAAACATGAAAAAAGTCACTATTTTACCAAATATGAGGATTTTATTTTCAAATCATAGAGCGAGGTTTCGTATTGTTTAGATCCAAGAAAAGACATATGACAATGTTGTTTCCAATACAAATGATAAAAATCAATGTGTTTTCATTAGAATTTACTAAAATGTTCCTGATTTCCGTTTATATTACCGATGGAAGATGTACACGTAACACCGCTCTATTCCGGCTGAAACGTCGATATATGCAATAAAAACAGAACTTCTCCCCTTTTCAATCTCTTACTCAGTATTTTAACGAGAAACAAATAGTTGATTGAAAATGAAGTTTTTAAGGTTATTATCTAAGCAATTATGTGTTTGCATCATTTTTACGTATATATAGTGAATTAATACCAATAAACTGAAAATTCACAAAAACGTGGAAAAACGGCAAAATATTGCCTAATTCGATGATATTTTGTTTAAATCACATTGAGAAAAAGGGGATGATAATCGTCAATATATTGCTAAATTCGATGATTTTTCGTACGAAACAAAATGCAAGAAAACTTGCTTAAAATGCTATATTATGCGACATTTTGAGATTTGAAGGCCAAATCACATATCGTGATACTACATGAAATAGTATCGAAATATTGGTAAAAATGAATATATTTACGTAATATCAAACTACATGGAAAACGTGAAAAAAGTCACTATTTTACCATATATGAGGATTTTAACTTCAAATCATAGAGCGAGGTTTCGTATTATTTAGATACAAGAAAAGACATATGACAATGTTGTTTCCAATACAAATGATAAAAATCAATGAGTTTTCATTAGAATTTACTAAAATGTTCCTGATTTTCCGTTTATATTACCGATGGAAGATGTACACGTAAAACCGCTCTATTCCGGCTGAAACGTCGATATATGCAATAAAAACAGAACTTCTCCCCTTTTCAATCTCTTACTCAGTATTTTAACGAGAAACAAATAGTCGATTGAAAATGAAGTTTTTAAGGTTATTATGTAATCAATTATGTGTTTGCATCATTTTTACGTATATATAGTGAATTAATACCCGTAAACTGAAAATTCACAAAAACGTGGAAAAACGGCAAAATATTGCCTAATTCGATGACATTTTGTTTAAATAACATTGAGGAAAAGGGGATGATAAACGTCAAAATATTGCTAAATTCGATGATTTTTCGTACGAAACAAAATGCAAGAAAACTCGCTTAAAATGCTTTATTATGCGACATTCTGAGATTTGAAGGCCAAATCACATATCGTGATACTACATGAAATTGTATCGAAATATTGGTAAAAATGAATATATTTACGTAATATCAAACTACACGGAAAACGTGAAAAAAGTCACTATATAACCAATTATGAGGATTTTAACTTTAAATCATAGAGCGAGGTTTCGTATTATTTAGATCCAAGAAAAGACATATGACAATGTTGTTTCCAATACAAATGATAAAAATCAATGTGTTTTCATTAGAATTTACTAAAATGTTCCTGATTTTCCGTTTATATTACCGATGGAAGATGTCGGTAAAACCGCTCTATTCCGGCTGAAACGTCGATATATGCAATAAAAACAGAACTTCTCCCCTTTTCAATCTCTTACTCAGTATTTTAACGAGAAACAAATAGTTGATTCAAAATGAAGTTTTTAAGGTTATTATCTAATCAATTATGTGTTTGCATCATTTTTACGTATATATCGTGAATTAATACCCATAAACTGAAAATTCACAAAAACGTGGAAAAACGGCAAAATATTGCCTAATTCGATGATATTTTGTTTAAATCACATTGAGAAAAAGGGGATGATAATCGTCAATATATTGCTAAATTCGATGATTTTTCGTACGAAACAAAATGCAAGAAAACTTGCTTAAAATGCTATATTATGCGACGTTCTGAGATTTGAAGGCCAAATCACATATCGTGATACTACATGAAATAGTATCGAAATATTGGTAAAAATGAATATATTTACGTAATATCAAACTACATGGAAAACGTGAAAAAAGTCACTATTTTACCATATATGAGGATTTTAACTTCAAATCATAGAGCGAGGTTTCGTATTATTTAGATACAAGAAAAGACATATGACAATGTTGTTTCCAATACAAATGATAAAAATCAATGTGTTTTCATTAGAATTTACTAAAATGTTCCTGATTTTCCGTTTATATTACCGATGGAAGATGTCGGTAAAACCGCTCTATTCCGGCTGAAACGTCGATATATGCAATAAAAACAGAACGTCTCCCCTTTTCAATTTCTTACTCAGTATTTTAACGAGAAACAAATAGTTGATTGAAAATGAAGTTTTTAAGGTAATCTAATCAATTATGTGTTTGCATCATTTTTACGTATATATAGTGAATTAATACCCATAAACTGAAAATTCACAAAAACGTGGAAAAACGGCAAAATATTGCCTAATTCGATGATATTTTGTTTAAATCACATTGAGAAAAAGGGGATGATAATCGTCAATATATTGCTAAATTCGATGATTTTTCGTACGAAACAAAATGCAAGAAAACTTGCTTAAAATGCTATATTATGCGACATTCTGAGATTTGAAGGCCAAATCACATATCGTGATACTACATGAAATAGAATCGAAATATTGGTAAAAATGAATATATATACGTAATATCAAACTACATGGAAAACGTGAAAAAGTCACTATTTTACCATATATGAGGATTTTAATTTCAAATCATAGAGCGAGGTTTCGTATTATTTAGATCCAAAAAAAGACATATGACAATGCTGTTTTCAATACAAATGATAAAAATCAATGTGTTTTCATTAGAATTTACTAAAATGTTCCTGATTTTCCGTTTATATTACCGATGGAAGATGTACACGTAAAACCGCTCTATTCCGGCTGAAACGTCGATATATGCAATAAAAACAGAACTTCTCCCCTTTTCAATCTCTTACTCAGTATTTTAACGAGAAATAAATAGTCGATTGAAAATGAAGTTTTTAAGGTTATTATCTATTCAATTATGTGTTTGCATCATTTTTACGTATATATATAGAATTAATACCCATAAACTGAAAATTCACAAAAACGTGGAAAAACGGCAAAATATTGCCTTATTCGATGATATTTTGTTTAAATCACATAGAGGAAAAGGTGATGATAAACGTGTAAATATTGCTAAATTCGATGATTTTTCGTACGAAACAAATTGCAAGAAAACTCGCTTAAAATGCTTTATTATGCGACATTCTGAGATTTGAAGGCCAAATCACATGTCGTGATACTACATGAAGCAGTATCGAAATATTGGTAAAAACGAATATATTTACGTAAAATCACACTACATGGAAAACGTGAAAAAAGTCACTATTTTACCATATATGAGGATTTTAACTTCAAATCATAAAGCGAGGTTTCGTATTATTTAGATCCAAGAAAAGACATGACAATGTTGTTTCCAATACAAATGATGAAAATCAATGTGTTTTCATTAGAATTACCTAAAATGTTCCTGATTTTCCGTTTATATTACCGATGGAAGATGAACACGAAAACCGCTCTATTCCAGCTGAAACGTCGATATATGCAATAAAAACAGAACTTCTCCCCTTTTCAATATCTTACTCAGTATTTTAACGAGAAACAAATAGATGATTGAAAGTGAAGTAATTAAGGTTAATTTCTAATCAATTATGTGTTTGCATCATTTATATTTAATAATTAATTAATTAATAACAATAAACTGAAAATTCACAAAACCGTGGAAAAACGGCAAAATATTGCCTAATTCGATGATATTTTGTTTAAATCACATAAAGGAAAAGGGGATGATAAACGTCAAAATATTGCTAAATTCGATGATTTTTCATACGAAACAAAGATTTGAAGACCATATCACATATCGTGATACTACATGAAATAGTATCGAAATATTGGTAAAAATGAATATATTTACGTAATATCAAACTACATGGAAAACGTGAAAAAAGTCACTATTTTACCAAATATGAGGATTTTATTTTCAAATCATAGAGCGAGGTTTCGTATTGTTTAGATCCAAGAAAAGACATATGACAATGTTGTTTCCAATACAAATGATAAAAAGCAATGTGTTTTCATTAGAATTTACTAAAATGTTCCTGATTTCCGTTTATATTACCGATGGAAGATGTACACGTAACACCGCTCTATTCCGGCTGAAACGTCGATATATGCAATAAAAACAGAACTTCTCCCCTTTTCAATCTCTTACTCAGTATTTTAACGAGAAACAAATAGTTGATTGAAAATGAAGTTTTTAAGGTTATTATCTAAGCAATTATGTGTTTGCATCATTTTTACGTATATATAGTGAATTAATACCAATAAACTGAAAATTCACAAAAACGTGGAAAAACGGCAAAATATTGCCTAATTCGATGATATTTTGTTTAAATCACATTGAGAAAAAGGGGATGATAATCGTCAATATATTGCTAAATTCGATGATTTTTCGTACGAAACAAAATGCAAGAAAACTCGCTTAAAATGCTTTATTATGCGACATTCTGAGATTTGAAGGCCAAATCTTATATCGTGATACTACATGAAGTAGTATCGAAATATTGGTAAAAACGAATATATTTACGTAAAATCACAATACATGGAAACGTGAAAAAAGTCACTATTTTACCATATATGAGGATTTTAACTTCAAATCATAGAGCGAGGTTTCGTATTATTTAGATCCAAGAAAAGACATATGACAATGTTGTTTCCAATACAAATGATAAAAATCAATGAGTTTTCATTAGAATTTACTAAAATGTTCCTGATTTTCCGTTTATATTACCGATGGAAGATGTACACGTAAAACCGCTCTATTCCGGCTGAAACGTCGATATATGCAATAAAAACAGAACTTCTCCCCTTTTCAATCTCTTACTCAGTATTTTAACGAGAAACAAATAGTCGATTGAAAATGAAGTTTTTAAGGTTATTATGTAATCAATTATGTGTTTGCATCATTTTTACGTATATATAGTGAATTAATACCCGTAAACTGAAAATTCACAAAAACGTGGAAAAACGGCAAAATATTGCCTAATTCGATGACATTTTGTTTAAATAACATTGAGGAAAAGGGGATGATAAACGTCAAAATATTGCTAAATTCGATGATTTTTCGTACGAAACAAAATGCAAGAAAACTCGCTTAAAATGCTTTATTATGCGACATTCTGAGATTTGAAGGCCAAATCACATATCGTGATACTACATGAAATTGTATCGAAATATTGGTAAAAATGAATATATTTACGTAATATCAAACTACACGGAAAACGTGAAAAAAGTCACTATATAACCAATTATGAGGATTTTAACTTTAAATCATAGAGCGAGGTTTCGTATTATTTAGATCCAAGAAAAGACATATGACAATGTTGTTTCCAATACAAATGATAAAAATCAATGTGTTTTCATTAGAATTTACTAAAATGTTCCTGATTTTCCGTTTATATTACCGATGGAAGATGTCGGTAAAACCGCTCTATTCCGGCTGAAACGTCGATATATGCAATAAAAACAGAACTTCTCCCCTTTTCAATCTCTTACTCAGTATTTTAACGAGAAACAAATAGTTGATTCAAAATGAAGTTTTTAAGGTTATTATCTAATCAATTATGTGTTTGCATCATTTTTACGTAAATATCGTGAATTAATACCCATAAACTGAAAATTCACAAAAACGTGGAAAAACGGCAAAATATTGCCTAATTCGATGATATTTTGTTTAAATCACATTGAGAAAAAGGGGATGATAATCGTCAATATATTGCTAAATTCGATGATTTTTCGTACGAAACAAAATGCAAGAAAACTTGCTTAAAATGCTATATTATGCGACGTTCTGAGATTTGAAGGCCAAATCACATATCGTGATACTACATGAAATAGTATCGAAATATTGGTAAAAATGAATATATTTACGTAATATCAAACTACATGGAAAACGTGAAAAAAGTCACTATTTTACCATATATGAGGATTTTAACTTCAAATCATAGAGCGAGGTTTCGTATTATTTAGATACAAGAAAAGACATATGACAATGTTGTTTCCAATACAAATGATAAAAATCAATGTGTTTTCATTAGAATTTACTAAAATGTTCCTGATTTTCCGTTTATATTACCGATGGAAGATGTCGGTAAAACCGCTCTATTCCGGCTGAAACGTCGATATATGCAATAAAAACAGAACGTCTCCCCTTTTCAATTTCTTACTCAGTATTTTAACGAGAAACAAATAGTTGATTGAAAATGAAGTTTTTAAGGTAATCTAATCAATTATGTGTTTGCATCATTTTTACGTATATATAGTGAATTAATACCCATAAACTGAAAATTCACAAAAACGTGGAAAAACGGCAAAATATTGCCTAATTCGATGATATTTTGTTTAAATCACATTGAGAAAAGGGGATGATAATCGTCAATATATTGCTAAATTCGATGATTTTTCGTACGAAACAAAATGCAAGAAAACTTGCTTAAAATGCTATATTATGCGACATTCTGAGATTTGAAGGCCAAATCACATATCGTGATACTACATGAAATAGAATCGAAATATTGGTAAAAATGAATATATATACGTAATATCAAACTACATGGAAAACGTGAAAAAGTCACTATTTTACCATATATGAGGATTTTAATTTCAAATCATAGAGCGAGGTTTCGTATTATTTAGATCCAAAAAAAGACATATGACAATGCTGTTTTCAATACAAATGATAAAAATCAATGTGTTTTCATTAGAATTTACTAAAATGTTCCTGATTTTCCGTTTATATTACCGATGGAAGATGTACACGTAAAACCGCTCTATTCCGGCTGAAACGTCGATATATGCAATAAAAACAGAACTTCTCCCCTTTTCAATCTCTTACTCAGTATTTTAACGAGAAACAAATAGTCGATTGAAAATGAAGTTTTTAAGGTTATTATCTATTCAATTATGTGTTTGCATCATTTTTACGTATATATATAGAATTAATACCCATAAACTGAAAATTCACAAAAACGTGGAAAAACGGCAAAATATTGCCTTATTCGATGATATTTTGTTTAAATCACATAGAGGAAAAGGTGATGATAAACGTGTAAATATTGCTAAATTCGATGATTTTTCGTACGAAACAAATTGCAAGAAAACTCGCTTAAAATGCTTTATTATGCGACATTCTGAGATTTGAAGGCCAAATCACATGTCGTGATACTACATGAAGCAGTATCGAAATATTGGTAAAAACGAATATATTTACGTAAAATCACACTACATGGAAAACGTGAAAAAAGTCACTATTTTACCATATATGAGGATTTTAACTTCAAATCATAAAGCGAGGTTTCGTATTATTTAGATCCAAGAAAAGACATGACAATGTTGTTTCCAATACAAATGATGAAAATCAATGTGTTTTCATTAGAATTACCTAAAATGTTCCTGATTTTCCGTTTATATTACCGATGGAAGATGAACACGAAAACCGCTCTATTCCAGCTGAAACGTCGATATATGCAATAAAAACAGAACTTCTCCCCTTTTCAATATCTTACTCAGTATTTTAACGAGAAACAAATAGATGATTGAAAGTGAAGTAATTAAGGTTAATTTCTAATCAATTATGTGTTTGCATCATTTATATTTAATAATTAATTAATTAATAACAATAAACTGAAAATTCACAAAACCGTGGAAAAACGGCAAAATATTGCCTAATTCGATGATATTTTGTTTAAATCACATAAAGGAAAAGGGGATGATAAACGTCAAAATATTGCTAAATTCGATGATTTTTCATACGAAACAAAGATTTGAAGACCATATCACATATCGTGATACTACATGAAATAGTATCGAAATATTGGTAAAAATGAATATATTTACGTAATATCAAACTACATGGAAAACGTGAAAAAGTCACTATTTTACCAAATATGAGGATTTTATTTTCAAATCATAGAGCGAGGTTTCGTATTGTTTAGATCCAAGAAAAGACATATGACAATGTTGTTTCCAATACAAATGATAAAAAGCAATGTGTTTTCATTAGAATTTACTAAAATGTTCCTGATTTCCGTTTATATTACCGATGGAAGATGTACACGTAACACCGCTCTATTCCGGCTGAAACGTCGATATATGCAATAAAAACAGAACTTCTCCCCTTTTCAATCTCTTACTCAGTATTTTAACGAGAAACAAATAGTTGATTGAAAATGAAGTTTTTAAGGTTATTATCTAAGCAATTATGTGTTTGCATCATTTTTACGTATATATAGTGAATTAATACCAATAAACTGAAAATTCACAAAAACGTGGAAAAACGGCAAAATATTGCCTAATTCGATGATATTTTGTTTAAATCACATTGAGAAAAAGGGGATGATAATCGTCAATATATTGCTAAATTCGATGATTTTTCGTACGAAACAAAATGCAAGAAAACTCGCTTAAAATGCTTTATTATGCGACATTCTGAGATTTGAAGGCCAAATCTTATATCGTGATACTACATGAAGTAGTATCGAAATATTGGTAAAAACGAATATATTTACGTAAAATCACAATACATGGAAACGTGAAAAAAGTCACTATTTTACCATATATGAGGATTTTAACTTCAAATCATAGAGCGAGGTTTCGTATTATTTAGATCCAAGAAAAGACATGACAATGTTGTTTCCAATACAAATGATGAAAATCAATGTGTTTTCATTAGAACTACCTAAAATGTTCCTGATTTTCCGTTTATATTACCGATGGAAGATGTACACGAAAACCGCTCAATTCCAGCTGAAACGTCGATATATGCAATAAAAACAGAACTTCTCCCCTTTTCAATATCTTACTCAGTATTTTAACGAGAAACAAATAGATGATTGAAAGTGAAGTAATTAAGGTTAATTTCTAATCAATTATGTGTTTGCATCATTTATATTGAATAAATAATTAATTAATAACAATAAACTGGAAATTCACAAAAACGTGGAAAAACGGCAAAATATTGCCTAATTCGATGATATTTTGTTTAAATCACATTGAGAAAAAGGGGGATGATAATCGTCAATATATTGCTAAATTCGATGATTTTTCGTACGAAACAAAACGCAAGAAAACTTGCTTAAAATGCTATATTATGCGACATTCTGAGATTTGAAGGCCAAATCACATATCGTGATACTACATGAAATAGTATCGAAATATTGGTAAAAACGAATATATTTACGTAAAATCACACTACATGGAAACGTGAAAAAAGTCACTATTTTACCATATATGAGGATTTTAACTTCAAATCATAGAGCGAGGTTTCGTATTATTTAGATCCAAGAAAAGACATGACAATGTTGTTTTCCAATACAAATGATGAAAATCAATGTGTTTTCATTAGAACTACCTAAAATGTTCCTGATTTTCCATTATATTACCGATGGAAGATGTACACGAAACCGCTCAATTCCAGCTGAAACGTCGATATATGCAATAAAAACAGAACTTCTCCCCTTTTCAATATCTTACTCAGTATTTTAACGAGAAACAAATAAATGATTGAAAGTGAAGTAATTAGGGTTAATTTCTAATCAATTATGTGTTTGCATCATTTATATTGAATAATTAATTAATTAATAACAATAAACTGGAAATTCACAAAAACGTGGAAAAACGGCAAAATATTGCCCAATTCGATGATATTTTGTTTAAATCACATTGAGAAAAAGGGGATGATAATCGTCAATATATTGCTAAATTCGATGATTTTTCGTACGAAACAAAATGCAAGAAAACTTGCTTAAAATGCTATATTATGCGACATTCTGAGATTTGAAGGCCAAATCACATATCTTGATATTACATGAAATAGTATCGAAATATTGGTAAAAATGAATATATTTACGTAATATCAAACTACATGGAAAACGTGAAAAAAGTCACTATTTTACCATATATGAGGATTTTAACTTCAAATCATTGAGCGAGGTTTCGTATTATTTAGATACAAGAAAAGACATATGACAATGTTGTTTCCAATACAAATGATAAAAATCAATGTGTTTTCATTAGAATTTACTGAAATGTTCCTGATTTTCCGTTTATATTACCGATGGAAGATGTACACGTAAAACCGCTGTATTCCGGCTGAAAAGTCGATATATGCAATAAAAACAGAACTTCTCCCCTTTTCAATCTCTTACTCAGTATTTTAACGAGAAACAAATAGTCGATTGAAAATGAAGTTTTTAAGGTTATTATCTAATCAATTATGTATTTGCATCATTTTTACGTATATTTAGTGAATTAATACCCGTAAACTGAAAATTCACAAAAACGTGGAAAAACGGCAAAATATTGCCTAATTCGATGATATTTTGTTTAAATCACATAGAGGAAAAGGGGATGATAAACGTCAAAATATTGCTAAATTCGATGATTTTTTCATACGAAACAAAATGCAAGAAAACTTGCTTAAAATGCTATATTATGCGACATTCTGAGATTTGAAGGCCAAATCACATATCGTGATACTACATGAAATAGTATCGAAATATTGGTAAAAATGAATATATTTACGTAATATCAAACTACATGGAAAACGTGAAAAAGTCACTATTTTACCAAATATGAGGATTTTATTTTCAAATCATAGAGCGAGGTTTCGTATTATTTAGATCCAAGAAAAGACATATGACAATGTTGTTTCCAATACAAATGATAAAAATCAATGTGTTTTCATTAGAATTTACTAAAATGTTCCTGATTTTCCGTTTATATTACCGATGGAAGATGTCGGTAAAACCGCTCTATTCCGGCTGAAACGTCGATATATGCAATAAAAACAGAACGTCCCCCCTTTTCAATTTCTTACTCAGTATTTTAACGAGAAACAAATAGTTGATTGAAAATGAAGTTTTTAAGGTAATCTAATCAATTATGTGTTTGCATCATTTTTACGTATATATAGTGAATTAATACCCCATAACTGAAAATTCACAAAAACGTGGAAAAACGGCAAAATATTGCCTAATTCGATGATATTTTGTTTAAATCACATTGAGAAAAAGGGGATGATAAGCGTCAATATATTGCTAAATTCGATGATTTTTCGTACGAAACAAAATGCAAGAAAACTTGCTTAAAATGCTATATTATGCGACATTCTGAGATTTGAAGGCCAAATCACATATCGTGATACTACATGAAATAGTATCGAAATATTGGTAAAAATGAATATATTTACGTAATATCGAACTACATGGAAAACGTGAAAAAGTCACTATTTTATATGAGGATATAAATCCTCATCGTAAAATATGAGGATTTTAATTTCAAATCATAGAGCGAGGTTTCGTATTATTTAGATCCAAAAAAAGACATATGACAATGCTGTTTTCAATACAAATGATAAAAATCAATGTGTTTTCATTAGAATTTACTAAAATGTTCCTGATTTCTGTTTATATTAAGATGGAAGATGTACACGTAAAACCGCTCTATTCCGGCTGAAACGTCGATATATGCAATAAAAACAGAACTTCTCCCCTTTTCAATCTCTTACCAAGTATTTTAACGAGAAACAAATAGTCGATTGAAAATGAAGTTTTTAAGGTTATTATCTAATCAATTATGTGTTTGCATCATTTTTACGTATATATAGTGAATTAATACCCATAAACTGAAAATTCACAAAAACGTGGAAAAACGGCAAAATATTGCCTTATTTGATGATATTTTGTTTAAATCACATAGAGGAAAAGGGGATGATAAACGTGTAAATATTGCTTAATTCGATGATTTTTCGTACGAAACAAATTGCAAGAAAACTCGCTTAAAATGCTTTATTATGCGACATTCTGAGATTTGAAGGCCAAATCATATATCGTGATACTACATGAAGCAGTATCGAAATATTGGTAAAAACGAATATATTTACGTAAAATCACACTACATCGAAAACGTGAAAAAAGTCACTATTTTACCATATATGAGGATTTTAACTTCAAATCATAGAGCGAGGTTTCGTATTATTTAGATCCAAGAAAAGACATGACAATGTTGTTTCCAATACAAATGATGAAAATCAATGTGTTTTCATTAGAATTACCTAAAATGTTCCTGATTTTCCGTTTATATTACCGATGGAAGATGTACACGAAAACCGCTCTATTCCAGCTGAAACGTCGATATATGCAATAAAAACAGAACTTCTCCCCTTTTCAATATCTTACTCAGTATTTTAACGAGAAACAAATAGATGATTGAAAGTGAAGTAATTAAGGTTAATTTCTAATCAATTATGTGTTTGCATCATTTATATTTAATAATTAATTAATTAATAACAATAAACTGAAAATTCACAAAACCGTGGAAAAACGGCAAAATATTGCCTAATTCGATGATATTTTGTTTAAATCACATAAAGGAAAAGGGGATGATAAACGTCAAAATATTGCTAAATTCGATGATTTTTCATACGAAACAAAGATTTGAAGACCATATCACATATCGTGATACTACATGAAATAGTATCGAAATATTGGTAAAAATGAATATATTTACGTAATATCAAACTACATGGAAAACGTGAAAAAAGTCACTATTTTACCAAATATGAGGATTTTATTTTCAAATCATAGAGCGAGGTTTCGTATTGTTTAGATCCAAGAAAAGACATATGACAATGTTGTTTCCAATACAAATGATAAAAATCAATGTGTTTTCATTAGAATTTACTAAAATGTTCCTGATTTCCGTTTATATTACCGATGGAAGATGTACACGTAAAACCGCTCTATTCCGGCTGAAACGTCGATATATGCAATAAAAACAGAACTTCTCCCCTTTTCAATCTCTTACTCAGTATTTTAACGAGAAGCAAATAGTTGATTGAAAATGAAGTTTTTAAGGTTATTATCTAAGCAATTATGTGTTTGCATCATTTTTACGTATATATAGTGAATTAATACCCATAAACTGAAAATTCACAAAAACGTGGAAAAACGGCAAAATATTGCCTAATTCGATGATATTTTGTTTAAATCACATTGAGAAAAAGGGGATGATAATCGTCAATATATTGCTAAATTCGATGATTTTTCGTACGAAACAAAATGCAAGAAAACTTGCTTAAAATGCTATATTATGCGACATTCTGAGATTTGAAGGCCAAATCACATATCGTGATACTACATGAAATAGTATCGAAATATTGGTAAAAATGAATATATTTACGTAATATCAAACTACATGGAAAACGTGAAAAAAGTCACTATTTTACCATATATGAGGATTTTAACTTCAAATCATAGAGCGAGGTTTCGTATTATTTAGATACAAGAAAAGACATATGACAATGTTGTTTCCAATACAAATGATAAAAATCAATGTGTTTTCATTAGAATTTACTAAAATGTTCCTGATTTTCCGTTTATATTACCGATGGAAGATGTACACGTAAAACCGCTCTATTCCGGCTGAAACGTCGATATATGCAATAAAAACAGAACTTCTCCCCTTTTCAATCTCTTACTCAGTATTTTAACGAGAAACAAATAGTCGATTGAAAATGAAGTTTTTAAGGTTATTATCTAATCAATTATGTGTTTGCATCATTTTTACGTATATATAGTGAATTAATACCCGTAAACTGAAAATTCACAAAAACGTGGAAAAACGGCAAAATATTGCCTAATTCGATGACATTTTGTTTAAATAACATTGAGGAAAAGGGGATGATAAACGTCAAAATATTGCTAAATTCGATGATTTTTCGTACGAAACAAAATGCAAGAAAACTCGCTTAAAATGCTTTATTATGCGACATTCTGAGATTTGAAGGCCAAATCTTATATCGTGATACTACATGAAGTAGTATCGAAATATTGGTAAAAACGAATATATTTACGTAAAATCACACTACATGGAAACGTGAAAAAAGTCACTATTTTACCATATATGAGGATTTTAACTTCAAATCATAGAGCGAGGTTTCGTATTATTTAGATCCAAGAAAAGACATGACAATGTTGTTTCCAATACAAATGATGAAAATCAATGTGTTTTCATTAGAACTACCTAAAATGTTCCTGATTTTCCGTTTATATTACCGATGGAAGATGTACACGAAAACCGCTCAATTCCAGCTGAAACGTCGATATATGCAATAAAAACAGAACTTCTCCCCTTTTCAATATCTTACTCAGTATTTTAACGAGAAACAAATAAATGATTGAAAGTGAAGTAATTAGGGTTAATTTCTAATCAATTATGTGTTTGCATCATTTATATTGAATAATTAATTAATTAATAACAATAAACTGGAAATTCACAAAAACGTGGAAAAACGGCAAAATATTGCCTAATTCGATGATATTTTGTTTAAATCACATTGAGAAAAAGGGGGATGATAATCGTCAATATATTGCTAAATTCGATGATTTTTCGTAGGAAACAAAATGCAAGAAAACTTGCTTAAAATGCTATATTATGCGACATTCTGAGATTTGAAGGCCAAATCACATATCGTGATATTACATGAAATAGTATCGAAATATTGGTAAAAATGAATATATTTACGTAATATCAAACTACATGGAAAACGTGAAAAAAGTCACTATTTTACCATATATGAGGATTTTAACTTCAAATCATTGAGCGAGGTTTCGTATTATTTAGATACAAGAAAAGACATATGACAATGTTGTTTCCAATACAAATGATAAAAATCAATGTGTTTTCATTAGAATTTACTGAAATGTTCCTGATTTTCCGTTTATATTACCGATGGAAGATGTACACGTAAAACCGCTGTATTCCGGCTGAAAAGTCGATATATGCAATAAAAACAGAACTTCTCCCCTTTTCAATCTCTTACTCAGTATTTTAACGAGAAACAAATAGTCGATTGAAAATGAAGTTTTTAAGGTTATTATCTAATCAATTATGTATTTGCATCATTTTTACGTATATTTAGTGAATTAATACCCGTAAACTGAAAATTCACAAAAACGTGGAAAAACGGCAAAATATTGCCTAATTCGATGATATTTTGTTTAAATCACATAGAGGAAAAGGGGATGATAAACGTCAAAATATTGCTAAATTCGATGATTTTTCATACGAAACAAAATGCAAGAAAACTTGCTTAAAATGCTATATTATGCGACATTCTGAGATTTGAAGGCCAAATCACATATCGTGATACTACATGAAATAGTATCGAAATATTGGTAAAAATGAATATATTTACGTAATATCAAACTACATGGAAAACGTGAAAAAGTCACTATTTTACCAAATATGAGGATTTTATTTTCAAATCATAGAGCGAGGTTTCGTATTATTTAGATCCAAGAAAAGACATATGACAATGTTGTTTCCAATACAAATGATAAAAATCAATGTGTTTTCATTAGAATTTACTAAAATGTTCCTGATTTTCCGTTTATATTACCGATGGAAGATGTCGGTAAAACCGCTCTATTCCGGCTGAAACGTCGATATATGCAATAAAAACAGAACGTCTCCCCTTTTCAATTTCTTACTCAGTATTTTAACGAGAAACAAATAGTTGATTGAAAATGAAGTTTTTAAGGTAATCTAATCAATTATGTGTTTGCATCATTTTTACGTATATATAGTGAATTAATACCCATAAACTGAAAATTCACAAAAACGTGGAAAAACGGCAAAATATTGCCTAATTCGATGATATTTTGTTTAAATCACATTGAGAAAAAGGGGATGATAAGCGTCAATATATTGCTAAATTCGATGATTTTTCGTACGAAACAAAATGCAAGAAAACTTGCTTAAAATGCTATATTATGCGACATTCTGAGATTTGAAGGCCAAATCACATATCGTGATACTACATGAAATAGAATCGAAATATTGGTAAAAATGAATATATTTACGTAATATCAAACTACATGGAAAACGTGAAAAAGTCACTATTTTACCATATATGAGGATTTTAATTTCAAATCATAGAGCGAGGTTTCGTATTATTTAGATCCAAAAAAAGACATATGACAATGCTGTTTTCAATACAAATGATAAAAATCAATGTGTTTTCATTAGAATTTACTAAAATGTTCCTGATTTTCCGTTTATATTACCGATGGAAGATGTACACGTAAAACCGCTCTATTCCGGCTGAAACGTCGATATATGCAATAAAAACAGAACTTCTCCCCTTTTCAATCTCTTACTCAGTATTTTAACGAGAAACAAATAGTCGATTGAAAATGAAGTTTTTAAGGTTATTATCTAATTAATTATGTGTTTGCATCATTTTTACGTATATATAGTGAATTAATACCCATAAACTGAAAATTCACAAAAACGTGGAAAAACGGCAAAATATTGCCTTATTCGATGATATTTTGTTTAAATCACATAGAGGAAAAGGGGATGATAAACGTGTAAATATTGCTAAATTCGATGATTTTTCGTACGAAACAAATTGCAAGAAAACTCGCTTAAAATGCTTTATTATGCGACATTCTGAGATTTGAAGGCCAAATCATATGTCGTGATACTACATGAAGCAGTATCGAAATATTGGTAAAAACGAATATATTTACGTAAAATCACACTACATGGAAAACGTGAAAAAAGTCACTATTTTACCATATATGAGGATTTTAACTTCAAATCATAAAGCGAGGTTTCGTATTATTTAGATCCAAGAAAAGTCATGACAATGTTGTTTCCAATACAAATGATAAAAATCAATGTGTTTTCATTAGAATTTACTAAAATGTTCCTGATTTTCCGTTTATATTACCGATGGAAGATGTACACGTAAAACCGCTCTATTCCGGCTGAAACGTCGATATATGCAATAAAAACAGAACTTCTCCCCTTTTCAATCTCTTACTCAGTATTTTAACGAGAAACAAATAGTCGATTGAAAATGAAGTTTTTAAGGTTATTATCTAATCAATTATGTGTTTGCATCATTTTTACGTATATATAGTGAATTAATACCCATAAACTGAAAATTCACAAAAACGTGGAAAAACGGCAAAATATTGCCTAATTCGATGATATTTTGTTTAAATCACATTGAGAAAAAGGGGATGATAATCGTCAATATATTGCTAAATTCGATGATTTTTCGTACGAAACAAAATGCAAGAAAACTTGCTTAAAATGCTATATTATGCGACATTCTGAGATTTGAAGGCCAAATCACATATCGTGATACTACATGAAGTAGTATCGAAATATTGGTAAAAACGAATATATTTACGTAAAATCACACTACATGGAAACGTGAAAAAAGTCACTATTTTACCATATATGAGGATTTTAACTTCAAATCATAGAGCGAGGTTTCGTATTATTTAGATCCAAGAAAAGACATGACAATGTTGTTTCCAATACAAATGATGAAAATCAATGTGTTTTCATTAGAACTACCTAAAGTGTTCCTGATTTTCCGTTTATATTACCGATGGAAGATGTACACGAAAACCGCTCAATTCCAGCTGAAACGTCGATATATGCAATAAAAACAGAACTTCTCCCCTTTTCAATATCTTACTCAGTATTTTAACGAGAAACAAATAGATGATTGAAAGTGAAGTAATTAAGGTTAATTTCTAATCAATTATGTGTTTGCATCATTTATATTGAATAATTAATTAATTAATAACAATAAACTGGAAATTCACAAAAACGTGGAAAAACGGCAAAATATTGCCTAATTCGATGATATTTTGTTTAAATCACATTGAGAAAAAGGGGGATGATAATCGTCAATATATTGCTAAATTCGATGATTTTTCGTACGAAACAAAATGCAAGAAAACTTGCTTAAAATGCTATATTATGCGACATTCTGAGATTTGAAGGCCAAATCACATATCGTGATATTACATGAAATAGTATCGAAATATTGGTAAAAATGAATATATTTACGTAATATCAAACTACATGGAAAACGTGAAAAAAGTCACTATTTTACCATATATGAGGATTTTAACTTCAAATCATTGAGCGAGGTTTCGTATTATTTAGATACAAGAAAAGACATATGACAATGTTGTTTCCAATACAAATGATAAAAATCAATGTGTTTTCATTAGAATTTACTGAAATGTTCCTGATTTTCCGTTTATATTACCGATGGAAGATGTACACGTAAAACCGCTGTATTCCGGCTGAAACGTCGATATATGCAATAAAAACAGAACTTCTCCCCTTTTCAATCTCTTACTCAGTATTTTAACGAGAAACAAATAGTCGATTGAAAATGAAGTTTTTAAGGTTATTATCTAATCAATTATGTATTTGCATCATTTTTACGTATATATAGTGAATTAATACCCGTAAACTGAAAATTCACAAAAACGTGGAAAAACGGCAAAATATTGCCTAATTCGATGATATTTTGTTTAAATCACATAGAGGAAAAGGGGATGATAAACGTCAAAATATTGCTAAATTCGATGATTTTTCATACGAAACAAAATGCAAGAAAACTTGCTTAAAATGCTATATTATGCGACATTCTGAGATTTGAAGGCCAAATCACATATCGTGATACTACATGAAATAGTATCGAAATATTGGTAAAAATGAATATATTTACGTAATATCAAACTACATGGAAAACGTGAAAAAGTCACTATTTTACCAAATATGAGGATTTTATTTTCAAATCATAGAGCGAGGTTTCGTATTATTTAGATCCAAGAAAAGACATATGACAATGTTGTTTCCAATACAAATGATAAAAATCAATGTGTTTTCATTAGAATTTACTAAAATGTTCCTGATTTTCCGTTTATATTACCGATGGAAGATGTCGGTAAAACCGCTCTATTCCGGCTGAAACGTCGATATATGCAATAAAAACAGAACGTCCCCCCTTTTCAATTTCTTACTCAGTATTTTAACGAGAAACAAATAGTTGATTGAAAATGAAGTTTTTAAGGTAATCTAATCAATTATGTGTTTGCATCATTTTTACGTATATATAGTGAATTAATACCCATAAACTGAAAATTCACAAAAACGTGGAAAAACGGCAAAATATTGCCTAATTCGATGATATTTTGTTTAAATCACATTGAGAAAAAGGGGATGATAATCGTCAATATATTGCTAAATTCGATGATTTTTCGTACGAAACAAAATGCAAGAAAACTTGCTTAAAATGCTATATTATGCGACATTCTGAGATTTGAAGGCCCAATCACATATCGTGATACTACATGAAATAGAATCGAAATATTGGTAAAAATGAATATATTTACGTAATATCAAACTACATGGAAAACGTGAAAAAGTCACTATTTTACCATATATGAGGATTTTAATTTCAAATCATAGAGCGAGGTTTCGTATTATTTAGATCCAAAAAAAGACATATGACAATGCTGTTTTCAATACAAATGATAAAAATCAATGTGTTTTCATTAGAATTTACTAAAATGTTCCTGATTTTCCGTTTATATTACCGATGGAAGATGTACACGTAAAACCGCTCTATTCCGGCTGAAACGTCGATATATGCAATAAAAACAGAACTTCTCCCCTTTTCAATCTCTTACTCAGTATTTTAACGAGAAACAAATAGTCGATTGAAAATGAAGTTTTTAAGGTTATTATCTAATCAATTATGTGTTTGCATCATTTTTACGTATATATAGTGAATTAATACCCATAAACTGAAAATTCACAAAAACGTGGAAAAACGGCAAAATATTGCCTTATTCGATGATATTTTGTTTAAATCACATAGAGGAAAAGGGGATGATAAACGTGTAAATATTGCTAAATTCGATGATTTTTCGTACGAAACAAATTGCAAGAAAACTCGCTTAAAATGCTTTATTATGCGACATTCTGAGATTTGAAGGCCAAATCATATGTCGTGATACTACATGAAGCAGTATCGAAATATTGGTAAAAACGAATATATTTACGTAAAATCACACTACATGGAAAACGTGAAAAAAGTCACTATTTTACCATATATGAGGATTTTAACTTCAAATCATAAAGCGAGGTTTCGTATTATTTAGATCCAAGAAAAGACATATGACAATGTTGTTTCCAATACAAATGATAAAAATCAATGTGTTTTCATTAGAATTTACTAAAATGTTCCTGATTTTCCGTTTATATTACCGATGGAAGATGTACACGTAAAACCGCTCTATTCCGGCTGAAACGTCGATATATGCAATAAAAACAGAACTTCTCCCCTTTTCAATCTCTTACTCAGTATTTTAACTAGAAACAAATAGTCGATTGAAAATGAAGTTTTTAAGGTTATTATCTAATCAATTATGTGTTTGCATCATTTTTACGTATATATAGTGAATTAATACCCATAAACTGAAAATTCACAAAAACGTGGAAAAACGGCAAAATATTGCCTAATTCGATGATATTTTGTTTAAATCACATTGAGAAAAAGGGGATGATAATCGTCAATATATTGCTAAATTCGATGATTTTTCGTACGAAACAAAATGCAAGAAAACTTGCTTAAAATGCTATATTATGCGACATTCTGAGATTTGAAGGCCAAATCACATATCGTGATACTACATGAAGTAGTATCGAAATATTGGTAAAAACGAATATATTTACGTAAAATCACACTACATGGAAAACGTGAAAAAAGTCACTATTTTACCATATATGAGGATTTTAACTTCAAATCATAGAGCGAGGTTTCGTATTATTTAGATCCAAGAAAAGACATGACAATGTTGTTTCCAATACAAATGATGAAAATCAATGTGTTTTCATTAGAATTACCTAAAATGTTCCTGATTTTCCGTTTATATTACCGATGGAAGAAGTACACGAAAACCGCTCTATTCCAGCTGAAACGTCGATATATGCAATAAAAACAGAACTTCTCCCCTTTTCAATATCTTACTCAGTATTTTAACGAGAAACAAATAGATGATTGAAAGTGAAGTAATTAAGGTTAATTTCTAATCAATTATGTGTTTGCATCATTTATATTTAATAATTAATTAATTAATAACAATAAACTGAAAATTCACAAAACCGTGGAAAAACGGCAAAATATTGCCTAATTCGAGGATATTTTGTTTAAATCACATAAAGGAAAAGGGGATGATAAACGTCAAAATATTGCTAAATTCGATGATTTTTCATACGAAACAAAGATTTGAAGACCATATCACATATCGTGATACTACATGAAATAGTATCGAAATATTGGTAAAAATGAATATATTTACGTAATATCAAACTACATGGAAAACATGAAAAAAGTCACTATTTTACCAAATATGAGGATTTTATTTTCAAATCATAGAGCGAGGTTTCGTATTGTTTAGATCCAAGAAAAGACATATGACAATGTTGTTTCCAATACAAATGATAAAAATCAATGTGTTTTCATTAGAATTTACTAAAATGTTCCTGATTTCCGTTTATATTACCGATGGAAGATGTACACGTAACACCGCTCTATTCCGGCTGAAACGTCGATATATGCAATAAAAACAGAACTTCTCCCCTTTTCAATCTCTTACTCAGTATTTTAACGAGAAACAAATAGTTGATTGAAAATGAAGTTTTTAAGGTTATTATCTAAGCAATTATGTGTTTGCATCATTTTTATCGTATATATAGTGAATTAATACCAATAAACTGAAAATTCACAAAAACGTGGAAAAACGGCAAAATATTGCCTAATTCGATGATATTTTGTTTAAATCACATTGAGAAAAAGGGGATGATAATCGTCAATATATTGCTAAATTCGATGATTTTTCGTACGAAACAAAATGCAAGAAAACTTGCTTAAAATGCTATATTATGCGACATTTTGAGATTTGAAGGCCAAATCACATATCGTGATACTACATGAAATAGTATCGAAATATTGGTAAAAATGAATATATTTACGTAATATCAAACTACATGGAAAACGTGAAAAAAGTCACTATTTTACCATATATGAGGATTTTAACTTCAAATCATAGAGCGAGGTTTCGTATTATTTAGATACAAGAAAAGACATATGACAATGTTGTTTCCAATACAAATGATAAAAATCAATGAGTTTTCATTAGAATTTACTAAAATGTTCCTGATTTTCCGTTTATATTACCGATGGAAGATGTACACGTAAAACCGCTCTATTCCGGCTGAAACGTCGATATATGCAATAAAAACAGAACTTCTCCCCTTTTCAATCTCTTACTCAGTATTTTAACGAGAAACAAATAGTCGATTGAAAATGAAGTTTTTAAGGTTATTATGTAATCAATTATGTGTTTGCATCATTTTTACGTATATATAGTGAATTAATACCCGTAAACTGAAAATTCACAAAAACGTGGAAAAACGGCAAAATATTGCCTAATTCGATGACATTTTGTTTAAATAACATTGAGGAAAAGGGGATGATAAACGTCAAAATATTGCTAAATTCGATGATTTTTCGTACGAAACAAAATGCAAGAAAACTCGCTTAAAATGCTTTATTATGCGACATTCTGAGATTTGAAGGCCAAATCACATATCGTGATACTACATGAAATTGTATCGAAATATTGGTAAAAATGAATATATTTACGTAATATCAAACTACACGGAAAACGTGAAAAAAGTCACTATATAACCAATTATGAGGATTTTAACTTTAAATCATAGAGCGAGGTTTCGTATTATTTAGATCCAAGAAAAGACATATGACAATGTTGTTTCCAATACAAATGATAAAAATCAATGTGTTTTCATTAGAATTTACTAAAATGTTCCTGATTTTCCGTTTATATTACCGATGGAAGATGTCGGTAAAACCGCTCTATTCCGGCTGAAACGTCGATATATGCAATAAAAACAGAACTTCTCCCCTTTTCAATCTCTTACTCAGTATTTTAACGAGAAACAAATAGTTGATTCAAAATGAAGTTTTTAAGGTTATTATCTAATCAATTATGTGTTTGCATCATTTTTACGTATATATCGTGAATTAATACCCATAAACTGAAAATTCACAAAAACGTGGAAAAACGGCAAAATATTGCCTAATTCGATGATATTTTGTTTAAATCACATTGAGAAAAAGGGGATGATAATCGTCAATATATTGCTAAATTCGATGATTTTTCGTACGAAACAAAATGCAAGAAAACTTGCTTAAAATGCTATATTATGCGACGTTCTGAGATTTGAAGGCCAAATCACATATCGTGATACTACATGAAATAGTATCGAAATATTGGTAAAAATGAATATATTTACGTAATATCAAACTACATGGAAAACGTGAAAAAAGTCACTATTTTACCATATATGAGGATTTTAACTTCAAATCATAGAGCGAGGTTTCGTATTATTTAGATACAAGAAAAGACATATGACAATGTTGTTTCCAATACAAATGATAAAAATCAATGTGTTTTCATTAGAATTTACTAAAATGTTCCTGATTTTCCGTTTATATTACCGATGGAAGATGTCGGTAAAACCGCTCTATTCCGGCTGAAACGTCGATATATGCAATAAAAACAGAACGTCTCCCCTTTTCAATTTCTTACTCAGTATTTTAACGAGAAACAAATAGTTGATTGAAAATGAAGTTTTTAAGGTAATCTAATCAATTATGTGTTTGCATCATTTTTACGTATATATAGTGAATTAATACCCATAAACTGAAAATTCACAAAAACGTGGAAAAACGGCAAAATATTGCCTAATTCGATGATATTTTGTTTAAATCACATTGAGAAAAAGGGGATGATAATCGTCAATATATTGCTAAATTCGATGATTTTTCGTACGAAACAAAATGCAAGAAAACTTGCTTAAAATGCTATATTATGCGACATTCTGAGATTTGAAGGCCAAATCACATATCGTGATACTACATGAAATAGAATCGAAATATTGGTAAAAATGAATATATTTACGTAATATCAAACTACATGGAAAACGTGAAAAAGTCACTATTTTACCATATATGAGGATTTTAATTTCAAATCATAGAGCGAGGTTTCGTATTATTTAGATCCAAAAAAAGACATATGACAATGCTGTTTTCAATACAAATGATAAAAATCAATGTGTTTTCATTAGAATTTACTAAAATGTTCCTGATTTTCCGTTTATATTACCGATGGAAGATGTACACGTAAAACCGCTCTATTCCGGCTGAAACGTCGATATATGCAATAAAAACAGAACTTCTCCCCTTTTCAATCTCTTACTCAGTATTTTAACGAGAAACAAATAGTCGATTGAAAATGAAGTTTTTAAGGTTATTATCTATTCAATTATGTGTTTGCATCATTTTTACGTATATATAGTGAATTAATACCCATAAACTGAAAATTCACAAAAACGTGGAAAAACGGCAAAATATTGCCTTATTCGATGATATTTTGTTTAAATCACATAGAGGAAAAGGTGATGATAAACGTGTAAATATTGCTAAATTCGATGATTTTTCGTACGAAACAAATTGCAAGAAAACTCGCTTAAAATGCTTTATTATGCGACATTCTGAGATTTGAAGGCCAAATCACATGTCGTGATACTACATGAAGCAGTATCGAAATATTGGTAAAAACGAATATATTTACGTAAAATCACACTACATGGAAAACGTGAAAAAAGTCACTATTTTACCATATATGAGGATTTTAACTTAAAATCATAAAGCGAGGTTTCGTATTATTTAGATCCAAGAAAAGACATGACAATGTTGTTTCCAATACAAATGATGAAAATCAATGTGTTTTCATTAGAATTACCTAAAATGTTCCTGATTTTCCGTTTATATTACCGATGGAAGATGAACACGACAACCGCTCTATTCCAGCTGAAACGTCGATATATGCAATAAAAACAGAACTTCTCCCCTTTTCAATATCTTACTCAGTATTTTAACGAGAAACAAATAGATGATTGAAAGTGAAGTAATTAAGGTTAATTTCTAATCAATTATGTGTTTGCATCATTTATATTTAATAATTAATTAATTAATAACAATAAACTGAAAATTCACAAAACCGTGGAAAAACGGCAAAATATTGCCTAATTCGATGATATTTTGTTTAAATCACATAAAGGAAAAGGGGATGATAAACGTCAAAATATTGCTAAATTCGATGATTTTTCATACGAAACAAAGATTTGAAGACCATATCACATATCGTGATACTACATGAAATAGTATCGAAATATTGGTAAAAATGAATATATTTACGTAATATCAAACTACATGGAAAACGTGAAAAAAGTCACTATTTTAGCAAATATGAGGATTTTATTTTCAAATCATAGAGCGAGGTTTCGTATTGTTTAGATCCAAGAAAAGACATATGACAATGTTGTTTCCAATACAAATGATAAAAAGCAATGTGTTTTCATTAGAATTTACTAAAATGTTCCTGATTTCCGTTTATATTACCGATGGAAGATGTACACGTAACACCGCTCTATTCCGGCTGAAACGTCGATATATGCAATAAAAACAGAACTTCTCCCCTTTTCAATCTCTTACTCAGTATTTTAACGAGAAACAAATAGTTGATTGAAAATGAAGTTTTTAAGGTTATTATCTAAGCAATTATGTGTTTGCATCATTTTTACGTATATATAGTGAATTAATACCAATAAACTGAAAATTCACAAAAACGTGGAAAAACGGCAAAATATTGCCTAATTCGATGATATTTTGTTTAAATCACATTGAGAAAAAGGGGATGATAATCGTCAATATATTGCTAAATTCGATGATTTTTCGTACGAAACAAAATGCAAGAAAACTCGCTTAAAATGCTTTATTATGCGACATTCTGAGATTTGAAGGCCAAATCTTATATCGTGATACTACATGAAGTAGTATCGAAATATTGGTAAAAACGAATATATTTACGTAAAATCACAATACATGGAAACGTGAAAAAAGTCACTATTTTACCATATATGAGGATTTTAACTTCAAATCATAGAGCGAGGTTTCGTATTATTTAGATCCAAGAAAAGACATGACAATGTTGTTTCCAATACAAATGATGAAAATCAATGTGTTTTCATTAGAACTACCTAAAATGTTCCTGATTTTCCGTTTATATTACCGATGGAAGATGTACACGAAAACCGCTCAATTCCAGCTGAAACGTCGATATATGCAATAAAAACAGAACTTCTCCCCTTTTCAATATCTTACTCAGTATTTTAACGAGAAACAAATAGATGATTGAAAGTGAAGTAATTAAGGTTAATTTCTAATCAATTATGTGTTTGCATCATTTATATTGAATAAATAATTAATTAATAACAATAAACTGGAAATTCACAAAAACGTGGAAAAACGGCAAAATATTGCCTAATTCGATGATATTTTGTTTAAATCACATTGAGAAAAAGGGGGATGATAATCGTCAATATATTGCTAAATTCGATGATTTTTCGTACGAAACAAAACGCAAGAAAACTTGCTTAAAATGCTATATTATGCGACATTCTGAGATTTGAAGGCCAAATCACATATCGTGATACTACATGAAATAGTATCGAAATATTGGTAAAAATGAATATATTTACGTAATATCAAACTACATGGAAAACGTGAAAAAAGTCACTATATAACCAATTATGAGGATTTTAACTTCAAATCATAGAGCGAGGTTTCGTATTATTTTGATCCAAGATCCCCCATATGACAATGTTGTTTCCAATACAAATGATAAAAATCAATGTGTTTTCATTAGAATTTACTAAAATGTTCCTGATTTTCCGTTTATATTACCGATGGAAGATGTCGGTAAAACCGCTCTATTCCGGCTGAAACGTCGATATATGCAATAAAAACAGAACTTCTCCCCTTTTCAATCTCTTACTCAGTATTTTAACGAGAAACAAATAGTTGATTGAAAATGAAGTTTTTAAGGTTATTATCTAATCAATTATGTGTTTGCATCATTTTTACGTATATATCGTGAATTAATACCCATAAACTGAAAATTCACAAAAACGTGGAAAAACGGCAAAATATTGCCTAATTCGATGATATTTTGTTTAAATCACATAAAGGAAAAGGGGATGATAAACGTCAAAATATTGCTAAATTCGATGATTTTTCATACGAAACAAAGATTTGAAGACCATATCACATATCGTGATACTACATGAAATAGTATCGAAATATTGGTAAAAATGAATATATTTACGTAATATCAAACTACATGGAAAACGTGAAAAAAGTCACTATTTTACCAAATATGAGGATTTTATTTTCAAATCATAGAGCGAGGTTTCGTATTGTTTAGATCCAAGAAAAGACATATGACAATGTTGTTTCCAATACAAATGATAAAAATCAATGTGTTTTCATTAGAATTTACTAAAATGTTCCTGATTTCCGTTTATATTACCGATGGAAGATGTACACGTAAAACCGCTCTATTCCGGCTGAAACGTCGATATATGCAATAAAAACAGAACTTCTCCCCTTTTCAATCTCTTACTCAGTATTTTAACGAGAAGCAAATAGTTGATTGAAAATGAAGTTTTTAAGGTTATTATCTAAGCAATTATGTGTTTGCATAATTTTTACGTATATATAGTGAATTAATACCCATAAACTGAAAATTCACAAAAACGTGGAAAAACGGCAAAATATTGCCTAATTCGATGATATTTTGTTTAAATCACATTGAGAAAAAGGGGATGATAATCGTCAATATATTGCTAAATTCGATGATTTTTCGTACGAAACAAAATGCAAGAAAACTTGCTTAAAATGCTATATTATGCGACATTCTGAGATTTGAAGGCCAAATCACATATCGTGATACTACATGAAATAGTATCGAAATATTGGTAAAAATGAATATATTTACGTAATATCAAACTACATGGAAAACGTGAAAAAGTCACTATTTTACCATATATGAGGATTTTAACTTCAAATCATAGAGCGAGGTTTCGTATTATTTAGATACAAGAAAAGACATATGACAATGTTGTTTCCAATACAAATGATAAAAATCAATGTGTTTTCATTAGAATTTACTAAAATGTTCCTGATTTTCCGTTTATATTACCGATGGAAGATGTACACGTAAAACCGCTCTATTCCGGCTGAAACGTCGATATATGCAATAAAGACAGAACTTCTCCCCTTTTCAATCTCTTACTCAGTATTTTAACGAGAAACAAATAGTCGATTGAAAATGAAGTTTTTAAGGTTATTATCTAATCAATTATGTGTTTGCATCATTTTTACGTATATATAGTGAATTAATACCCGTAAACTGAAAATTCACAAAAACGTGGAAAAACGGCAAAATATTGCCTAATTCGATGACATTTTGTTTAAATAACATTGAGGAAAAGGGGATGATAAACGTCAAAATTTTGCTAAATTCGATGATTTTTCGTACGAAACAAAATGCAAGAAAACTCGCTTAAAATGCTTTATTATGCGACATTCTGAGATTTGAAGGCCAAATCTTATATCGTGATACTACATGAAGTAGTATCGAAATATTGGTAAAAACGAATATATTTACGTAAAATCACACTACATGGAAACGTGAAAAAGTCACTATTTTACCATATATGAGGATTTTAACTTCAAATCATAGAGCGAGGTTTCGTATTATTTAGATCCAAGAAAAGACATGACAATGTTGTTTCCAATACAAATGATGAAAATCAATGTGTTTTCATTAGAACTACCTAAAATGTTCCTGATTTTCCATTTATATTACCGATGGAAGATGTACACGAAAACCGCTCAATTCCAGCTGAAACGTCGATATATGCAATAAAAACAGAACTTCTCCCCTTTTCAATATCTTACTCAGTATTTTAACGAGAAACAAATAAATGATTGAAAGTGAAGTAATTAGGGTTAATTTCTAATCAATTATGTGTTTGCATCATTTATATTGAATAATTAATTAATTAATAACAATAAACTGGAAATTCACAAAAACGTGGAAAAACGGCAAAATATTGCCTAATTCGATGATATTTTGTTTAAATCACATTGAGAAAAAGGGGGATGATAATCGTCAATATATTGCTAAATTCGATGATTTTTCGTACGAAACAAAATGCAAGAAAACTTGCTTAAAATGCTATATTATGCGACATTCTGAGATTTGAAGGCCAAATCACATATCTTGATATTACATGAAATAGTATCGAAATATTGGTAAAAATGAATATATTTACGTAATATCAAACTACATGGAAAACGTGAAAAAAGTCACTATTTTACCATATATGAGGATTTTAACTTCAAATCATTGAGCGAGGTTTCGTAATATTTAGATACAAGAAAAGACATATGACAATGTTGTTTCCAATACAAATGATAAAAATCAATGTGTTTTCATTAGAATTTACTGAAATGTTCCTGATTTTCCGTTTATATTACCGATGGAAGATGTACACGTAAAACCGCTGTATTCCGGCTGAAAAGTCGATATATGCAATAAAAACAGAACTTCTCCCCTTTTCAATCTCTTACTCAGTATTTTAACGAGAAACAAATAGTCGATTGAAAATGAAGTTTTTAAGGTTATTATCTAATCAATTATGTATTTGCATCATTTTTACGTATATTTAGTGAATTAATACCCGTAAACTGAAAATTCACAAAAACGTGGAAAAACGGCAAAATATTGCCTAATTCGATGATATTTTGTTTAAATCACATAGAGGAAAAGGGGATGATAAACGTCAAAATATTGCTAAATTCGATGATTTTTCATACGAAACAAAATGCAAGAAAACTCGCTTAAAATGCTATTTTATGCGACATTCTGAGATTTGAAGGCCAAATCACATATCGTGATACTACATGAAATAGAATCGAAATATTGGTAAAAATGAATATATTTACGTAATATCGAACTACATGGAAAACGTGAAAAAGTCACTATTTTACCATATATGAGGATTTTAATTTCAAATCATAGAGCGAGGTTTCGTATTATTTAGATCCAAAAAAAGACATATGACAATGCTGTTTTCAATACAAATGATAAAAATCAATGTGTTTTCATTAGAATTTACTAAAATGTTCCTGATTTCTGTTTATATTAAGATGGAAGATGTACACGTAAAACCGCTCTATTCCGGCTGAAACGTCGATATATGCAATAAAAACAGAACTTCTCCCCTTTTCAATCTCTTACCAAGTATTTTAACGAGAAACAAATAGTCGATTGAAAATGAAGTTTTTAAGGTTATTATCTAATCAATTATGTGTTTGCATCATTTTTACGTATTTATAGTGAATTAATACCCATAAACTGAAAATTCACAAAAACGTGGAAAAACGGCAAAATATTGCCTTATTTGATGATATTTTGTTTAAATCACATAGAGGAAAAGGGGATGATAAACGTGTAAATATTGCTAAATTCGATGATTTTTCGTACGAAACAAATTGCAAGAAAACTCGCTTAAAATGCTTTATTATGCGACATTCTGAGATTTGAAGGCCAAATCATATATCGTGATACTACATGAAGCAGTATCGAAATATTGGTAAAAACGAATATATTTACGTAAAATCACACTACATCGAAAACGTGAAAAAAGTCACTATTTTACCATATATGAGGATTTTAACTTCAAATCATAGAGCGAGGTTTCGTATTATTTAGATCCAAGAAAAGACATGACAATGTTGTTTCCAATACAAATGATGAAAATCAATGTGTTTTCATTAGAATTACCTAAAATGTTCCTGATTTTCCGTTTATATTACCGATGGAAGATGTACACGAAAACCGCTCTATTCCAGCTGAAACGTCGATATATGCAATAAAAACAGAACTTCTCCCCTTTTCAATATCTTACTCAGTATTTTAACGAGAAACAAATAGATGATTGAAAGTGAAGTAATTAAGGTTAATTTCTAATCAATTATGTGTTTGCATCATTTATATTTAATAATTAATTAATTAATAACAATAAACTGAAAATTCACAAAACCGTGGAAAAACGGCAAAATATTGCCTAATTCGAGGATATTTTGTTTAAATCACATAAAGGAAAAGGGGATGATAAACGTCAAAATATTGCTAAATTCGATGATTTTTCATACGAAACAAAGATTTGAAGACCATATCACATATCGTGATACTACATGAAATAGTATCGAAATATTGGTAAAATTGGTAAATTTTATTTACGTAATATCAAACTACATGGAAAACGTGAAAAAAGTCACTATTTTACCAAATATGAGGATTTTATTTTCAAATCATAGAGCGAGGTTTCGTATTGTTTAGATCCAAGAAAAGACATATGACAATGTTGTTTCCAATACAAATGATAAAAATCAATGTGTTTTCATTAGAATTTACTAAAATGTTCCTGATTTCCGTTTATATTACCGATGGAAGATGTACACGTAAAACCGCTCTATTCCGGCTGAAACGTCGATATATGCAATAAAAACAGAACTTCTCCCCTTTTCAATCTCTTACTCAGTATTTTAACGAGAAGCAAATAGTTGATTGAAAATGAAGTTTTTAAGGTTATTATCTAAGCAATTATGTGTTTGCATCATTTTTACGTATATATAGTGAATTAATACCCATAAACTGAAAATTCACAAAAACGTGGAAAAACGGCAAAATATTGCCTAATTCGATGATATTTTGTATAAATCACATTGAGAAAAAGGGGATGATAATCGTCAATATATTGCTAAATTCGATGATTTTTCGTACGAAACAAAATGCAAGAAAACTTGCTTAAAATGCAATATTATGCGACATTCTGAGATTTGAAGGCCAAATCACATATCGTGATACTACATGAAATAGTATCGAAATATTGGTAAAAATGAATATATTTACGTAATATCAAACTACATGGAAAACGTGAAAAAAGTCACTATTTTACCATATATGAGGATTTTAACTTCAAATCATAGAGCGAGGTTTCGTATTATTTAGATACAAGAAAAGACATATGACAATGTTGTTTCCAATACAAATGATAAAAATCAATGTGTTTTCATTAGAATTTACTAAAATGTTCCTGATTTTCCGTTTATATTACCGATGGAAGATGTACACGTAAAACCGCTCTATTCCGGCTGAAACGTCGATATATGCAATAAAAACAGAACTTCTCCCCTTTTCAATCTCTTACTCAGTATTTTAACGAGAAACAAATAGTCGATTGAAAATGAAGTTTTTAAGGTTATTATCTAATCAATTATGTGTTTGCATCATTTTTACGTATATATAGTGAATTAATACCCGTAAACTGAAAATTCACAAAAACGTGGAAAAACGGCAAAATATTGCCTAATTCGATGACATTTTGTTTAAATAACATTGAGGAAAAGGGGATGATAAACGTCAAAATATTGCTAAATTCGATGATTTTTCGTACGAAACAAAATGCAAGAAAACTCGCTTAAAATGCTTTATTATGCGACATTCTGAGATTTGAAGGCCAAATCTTATATCGTGATACTACATGAAGTAGTATCGAAATATTGGTAAAAACGAATATATTTACGTAAAATCACACTACATGGAAACGTGAAAAAAGTCACTATTTTACCATATATGAGGATTTTAACTTCAAATCATAGAGCGAGGTTTCGTATTATTTAGATCCAAGAAAAGACATGACAATGTTGTTTCCAATACAAATGATGAAAATCAATGTGTTTTCATTAGAACTACCTAAAATGTTCCTGATTTTCCGTTTATATTACCGATGGAAGATGTACACGAAAACCGCTCAATTCCAGCTGAAACGTCGATATATGCAATAAAAACAGAACTTCTCCCCTTTTCAATATCTTACTCAGTATTTTAACGAGAAACAAATAAATGATTGAAAGTGAAGTAATTAGGGTTAATTTCTAATCAATTATGTGTTTGCATCATTTATATTGAATAATTAATTAATTAATAACAATAAACTGGAAATTCACAAAAACGTGGAAAAACGGCAAAATATTGCCTAATTCGATGATATTTTGTTTAAATCACATTGAGAAAAAGGGGGATGATAATCGTCAATATATTGCTAAATTCGATGATTTTTCGTAGGAAACAAAATGCAAGAAAACTTGCTTAAAATGCTATATTATGCGACATTCTGAGATTTGAAGGCCAAATCACATATCGTGATATTACATGAAATAGTATCGAAATATTGGTAAAAATGAATATATTTACGTAATATCAAACTACATGGAAAACGTGAAAAAAGTCACTATTTTACCATATATGAGGATTTTAACTTCAAATCATTGAGCGAGGTTTCGTATTATTTAGATACAAGAAAAGACATATGACAATGTTGTTTCCAATACAAATGATAAAAATCAATGTGTTTTCATTAGAATTTACTGAAATGTTCCTGATTTTCCGTTTATATTACCGATGGAAGATGTACACGTAAAACCGCTGTATTCCGGCTGAAAAGTCGATATATGCAATAAAAACAGAACTTCCCTTTTCAATCTCTTACTCAGTATTTTAACGAGAAACAAATAGTCGATTGAAAATGAAGTTTTTAAGGTTATTATCTAATCAATTATGTATTTGCATCATTTTTACGTATATTTAGTGAATTAATACCCGTAAACTGAAAATTCACAAAAACGTGGAAAAACGGCAAAATATTGCCTAATTCGATGATATTTTGTTTAAATCACATAGAGGAAAAGGGGATGATAAACGTCAAAATATTGCTAAATTCGATGATTTTTCATACGAAACAAAATGCAAGAAAACTTGCTTAAAATGCTATATTATGCGACATTCTGAGATTTGAAGGCCAAATCACATATCGTGATACTACATGAAATAGTATCGAAATATTGGTAAAAATGAATATATTTACGTAATATCAAACTACATGGAAAACGTGAAAAAGTCACTATTTTACCAAATATGAGGATTTTATTTTCAAATCATAGAGCGAGGTTTTGTATTATTTAGATCCAAGAAAAGACATATGACAATGTTGTTTCCAATACAAATGATAAAAATCAATGTGTTTTCATTAGAATTTACTAAAATGTTCCTGATTTTCCGTTTATATTACCGATGGAAGTTGTCGGTAAAACCGCTCTATTCCGGCTGAAACGTCGATATATGCAATAAAAACAGAACGTCTCCCCTTTTCAATTTCTTACTCAGTATTTTAACGAGAAACAAATAGTTGATTGAAAATGAAGTTTTTAAGGTAATCTAATCAATTATGTGTTTGCATCATTTTTACGTATATATAGTGAATTAATACCCATAAACTGAAAATTCACAAAAACGTGGAAAAACGGCAAAATATTGCCTAATTCGATGATATTTTGTTTAAATCACATTGAGAAAAAGGGGATGATAAGCGTCAATATATTGCTAAATTCGATGATTTTTCGTACGAAACAAAATGCAAGAAAACTTGCTTAAAATGCTATATTATGCGACATTCTGAGATTTGAAGGCCAAATCACATATCGTGATACTACATGAAATAGAATCGAAATATTGGTAAAAATGAATATATTTACGTAATATCAAACTACATGGAAAACGTGAAAAAGTCACTATTTTACCATATATGAGGATTTTAATTTCAAATCATAGAGCGAGGTTTCGTATTATTTAGATCCAAAAAAAGACATATGACAATGCTGTTTTCAATACAAATGATAAAAATCAATGTGTTTTCATTAGAATTTACTAAAATGTTCCTGATTTTCCGTTTATATTACCGATGGAAGATGTACACGTAAAACCGCTCTATTCCGGCTGAAACGTCGATATATGCAATAAAAACAGAACTTCTCCCCTTTTCAATCTCTTACTCAGTATTTTAACGAGAAACAAATAGTCGATTGAAAATGAAGTTTTTAAGGTTATTATCTAATCAATTATGTGTTTGCATCATTTTTACGTATATATAGTGAATTAATACCCATAAACTGAAAATTCACAAAAACGTGGAAAAACGGCAAAATATTGCCTTATTCGATGATATTTTGTTTAAATCACATAGAGGAAAAGGGGATGATAAACGTGTAAATATTGCTAAATTCGATGATTTTTCGTACGAAACAAATTGCAAGAAAACTCGCTTAAAATGCTTTATTATGCGACATTCTGAGATTTGAAGGCCAAATCATATGTCGTGATACTACATGAAGCAGTATCGAAATATTGGTAAAAACGAATATATTTACGTAAAATCACACTACATGGAAAACGTGAAAAAAGTCACTATTTTACCATATATGAGGATTTTAACTTCAAATCATAAAGCGAGGTTTCGTATTATTTAGATCCAAGAAAAGACATATGACAATGTTGTTTCCAATACAAATGATAAAAATCAATGTGTTTTCATTAGAATTTACTAAAATGTTCCTGATTTTCCGTTTATATTACCGATGGAAGATGTACACGTAAAACCGCTCTATTCCGGCTGAAACGTCGATATATGCAATAAAAACAGAACTTCTCCCCTTTTCAATCTCTTACTCAGTATTTTAACGAGAAACAAATAGTCGATTGAAAATG
The DNA here is from genome assembly GCF_040958095.1 of Procambarus clarkii. Lineage (NCBI taxonomy): Eukaryota > Metazoa > Arthropoda > Malacostraca > Decapoda > Cambaridae > Procambarus > Procambarus clarkii. The sequence goes on along the minus strand of NC_091162.1, from coordinate 50,554,511 downwards.
AAGTTTTTAAGGTTATTATCTAATCAATTATGTGTTTGCATCATTTTTACGTATATATAGTGAATTAATACCCATAAACTGAAAATTCACAAAAACGTGGAAAAACGGCAAAATATTGCCTAATTCGATGATATTTTGTTTAAATCACATTGAGAAAAAGGGGATGATAATCGTCAATATATTGCTAAATTCGATGATTTTTCGTACGAAACAAAATGCAAGAAAACTTGCTTAAAATGCTATATTATGCGACATTCTGAGATTTGAAGGCCAAATCACATATCGTGATACTACATGAAGTAGTATCGAAATATTGGTAAAAACGAATATATTTACGTAAAATCACACTACATGGAAACGTGAAAAAAGTCACTATTTTACCATATATGAGGATTTTAACTTCAAATCATAGAGCGAGGTTTCGTATTATTTAGATCCAAGAAAAGACATGACAATGTTGTTTCCAATACAAATGATGAAAATCAATGTGTTTTCATTAGAACTACCTAAAATGTTCCTGATTTTCCGTTTATATTACCGATGGAAGATGTACACGAAAACCGCTCAATTCCAGCTGAAACGTCGATATATGCAATAAAAACAGAACTTCTCCCCTTTTCAATATCTTACTCAGTATTTTAACGAGAAACAAATAGATGATTGAAAGTGAAGTAATTAAGGTTAATTTCTAATCAATTATGTGTTTGCATCATTTATATTGAATAATTAATTAATTAATAACAATAAACTGGAAATTCACAAAAACGTGGAAAAACGGCAAAATATTGCCTAATTCGATGATATTTTGTTTAAATCACATTGAGAAAAAGGGGGATGATAATCGTCAATATATTGCTAAATTCGATGATTTTTCGTACGAAACAAAATGCAAGAAAACTTGCTTAAAATGCTATATTATGCGACATTCTGAGATTTGAAGGCCAAATCACATATCGTGATATTACATGAAATAGTATCGAAATATTGGTAAAAATGAATATATTTACGTAATATCAAACTACATGGAAAACGTGAAAAAAGTCACTATTTTACCATATATGAGGATTTTAACTTCAAATCATTGAGCGAGGTTTCGTATTATTTAGATACAAGAAAAGACATATGACAATGTTGTTTCCAATACAAATGATAAAAATCAATGTGTTTTCATTAGAATTTACTGAAATGTTCCTGATTTTCCGTTTATATTACCGATGGAAGATGTACACGTAAAACCGCTGTATTCCGGCTGAAACGTCGATATATGCAATAAAAACAGAACTTCTCCCCTTTTCAATCTCTTACTCAGTATTTTAACGAGAAACAAATAGTCGATTGAAAATGAAGTTTTTAAGGTTATTATCTAATCAATTATGTATTTGCATCATTTTTACGTATATATAGTGAATTAATACCCGTAAACTGAAAATTCACAAAAACGTGGAAAAACGGCAAAATATTGCCTAATTCGATGATATTTTGTTTAAATCACATAGAGGAAAAGGGGATGATAAACGTCAAAATATTGCTAAATTCGATGATTTTTCATACGAAACAAAATGCAAGAAAACTTGCTTAAAATGCTATATTATGCGACATTCTGAGATTTGAAGGCCAAATCACATATCGTGATACTACATGAAATAGTATCGAAATATTGGTAAAAATGAATATATTTACGTAATATCAAACTACATGGAAAACGTGAAAAAGTCACTATTTTACCAAATATGAGGATTTTATTTTCAAATCATAGAGCGAGGTTTCGTATTATTTAGATCCAAGAAAAGACATATGACAATGTTGTTTCCAATACAAATGATAAAAATCAATGTGTTTTCATTAGAATTTACTAAAATGTTCCTGATTTTCCGTTTATATTACCGATGGAAGATGTCGGTAAAACCGCTCTATTCCGGCTGAAACGTCGATATATGCAATAAAAACAGAACGTCCCCCCTTTTCAATTTCTTACTCAGTATTTTAACGAGAAACAAATAGTTGATTTAAAATGAAGTTTTTAAGGTAATCTAATCAATTATGTGTTTGCATCATTTTTACGTATATATAGTGAATTAATACCCATAAACTGAAAATTCACAAAAACGTGGAAAAACGGCAAAATATTGCCTAATTCGATGATATTTTGTTTAAATCACATTGAGAAAAAGGGGATGATAATCGTCAATATATTGCTAAATTCGATGATTTTTCGTACGAAACAAAATGCAAGAAAACTTGCTTAAAATGCTATATTATGCGACATTCTGAGATTTGAAGGCCCAATCACATATCGTGATACTACATGAAATAGAATCGAAATATTGGTAAAAATGAATATATTTACGTAATATCAAACTACATGGAAAACGTGAAAAAGTCACTATTTTACCATATATGAGGATTTTAATTTCAAATCATAGAGCGAGGTTTCGTATTATTTAGATCCAAAAAAAGACATATGACAATGCTGTTTTCAATACAAATGATAAAAATCAATGTGTTTTCATTAGAATTTACTAAAATGTTCCTGATTTTCCGTTTATATTACCGATGGAAGATGTACACGTAAAACCGCTCTATTCCGGCTGAAACGTCGATATTTGCAATAAAAACAGAACTTCTCCCCTTTTCAATCTCTTACTCAGTATTTTAACGAGAAACAAATAGTCGATTGAAAATGAAGTTTTTAAGGTTATTATCTAATCAATTATGTGTTTGCATCATTTTTACGTATATATAGTGAATTAATACCCATAAACTGAAAATTCACAAAAACGTGGAAAAACGGCAAAATATTGCCTTATTCGATGATATTTTGTTTAAATCACATAGAGGAAAAGGGGATGATAAACGTGTAAATATTGCTAAATTCGATGATTTTTCGTACGAAACAAATTGCAAGAAAACTCGCTTAAAATGCTTTATTATGCGACATTCTGAGATTTGAAGGCCAAATCATATGTCGTGATACTACATGAAGCAGTATCGAAATATTGGTAAAAACGAATATATTTACGTAAAATCACACTACATGGAAAACGTGAAAAAAGTCACTATTTTACCATATATGAGGATTTTAACTTCAAATCATAAAGCGAGGTTTCGTATTATTTAGATCCAAGAAAAGACATATGACAATGTTGTTTCCAATACAAATGATAAAAATCAATGTGTTTTCATTAGAATTTACTAAAATGTTCCTGATTTTCCGTTTATATTACCGATGGAAGATGTACACGTAAAACCGCTCTATTCCGGCTGAAACGTCGATATATGCAATAAAAACAGAACTTCTCCCCTTTTCAATATCTTACTCAGTATTTTAACGAGAAACAAATAGATGATTGAAAGTGAAGTAATTAAGGTTAATTTCTAATCAATTATGTGTTTGCATCATTTATATTGAATAATTAATTAATTAATAACAATAAACTGGAAATTCACAAAAACGTGGAAAAACGGCAAAATATTGCCTAATTCGATGATATTTTGTTTAAATCACATTGAGAAAAAGGGGGATGATAATCGTCAATATATTGCTAAATTCGATGATTTTTCGTACGAAACAAAATGCAAGAAAACTTGCTTAAAATGCTATATTATGCGACATTCTGAGATTTGAAGGCCAAATCACATATCGTGATATTACATGAAATAGTATCGAAATATTGGTAAAAATGAATATATTTACGTAATATCAAACTACATGGAAAACGTGAAAAAAGTCACTATTTTACCATATATGAGGATTTTAACTTCAAATCATTGAGCGAGGTTTCGTATTATTTAGATACAAGAAAAGACATATGACAATGTTGTTTCCAATACAAATGATAAAAATCAATGTGTTTTCATTAGAATTTACTGAAATGTTCCTGATTTTCCGTTTATATTACCGATGGAAGATGTACACGTAAAACCGCTGTATTCCGGCTGAAACGTCGATATATGCAATAAAAACAGAACTTCTCCCCTTTTCAATCTCTTACTCAGTATTTTAACGAGAAACAAATAGTCGATTGAAAATGAAGTTTTTAAGGTTATTATCTAATCAATTATGTATTTGCATCATTTTTACGTATATATAGTGAATTAATACCCGTAAACTGAAAATTCACAAAAACGTGGAAAAACGGCAAAATATTGCCTAATTCGATGATATTTTGTTTAAATCACATAGAGGAAAAGGGGATGATAAACGTCAAAATATTGCTAAATTCGATGATTTTTCATACGAAACAAAATGCAAGAAAACTTGCTTAAAATGCTATATTATGCGACATTCTGAGATTTGAAGGCCAAATCACATATCGTGATACTACATGAAATAGTATCGAAATATTGGTAAAAATGAATATATTTACGTAATATCAAACTACATGGAAAACGTGAAAAAGTCACTATTTTACCAAATATGAGGATTTTATTTTCAAATCATAGAGCGAGGTTTCGTATTATTTAGATCCAAGAAAAGACATATGACAATGTTGTTTCCAATACAAATGATAAAAATCAATGTGTTTTCATTAGAATTTACTAAAATGTTCCTGATTTTCCGTTTATATTACCGATGGAAGATGTCGGTAAAACCGCTCTATTCCGGCTGAAACGTCGATATATGCAATAAAAACAGAACGTCCCCCCTTTTCAATTTCTTACTCAGTATTTTAACGAGAAACAAATAGTTGATTTAAAATGAAGTTTTTAAGGTAATCTAATCAATTATGTGTTTGCATCATTTTTACGTATATATAGTGAATTAATACCCATAAACTGAAAATTCACAAAAACGTGGAAAAACGGCAAAATATTGCCTAATTCGATGATATTTTGTTTAAATCACATTGAGAAAAAGGGGATGATAATCGTCAATATATTGCTAAATTCGATGATTTTTCGTACGAAACAAAATGCAAGAAAACTTGCTTAAAATGCTATATTATGCGACATTCTGAGATTTGAAGGCCCAATCACATATCGTGATACTACATGAAATAGAATCGAAATATTGGTAAAAATGAATATATTTACGTAATATCAAACTACATGGAAAACGTGAAAAAGTCACTATTTTACCATATATGAGGATTTTAATTTCAAATCATAGAGCGAGGTTTCGTATTATTTAGATCCAAAAAAAGACATATGACAATGCTGTTTTCAATACAAATGATAAAAATCAATGTGTTTTCATTAGAATTTACTAAAATGTTCCTGATTTTCCGTTTATATTACCGATGGAAGATGTACACGTAAAACCGCTCTATTCCGGCTGAAACGTCGATATTTGCAATAAAAACAGAACTTCTCCCCTTTTCAATCTCTTACTCAGTATTTTAACGAGAAACAAATAGTCGATTGAAAATGAAGTTTTTAAGGTTATTATCTAATCAATTATGTGTTTGCATCATTTTTACGTATATATAGTGAATTAATACCCATAAACTGAAAATTCACAAAAACGTGGAAAAACGGCAAAATATTGCCTTATTCGATGATATTTTGTTTAAATCACATAGAGGAAAAGGGGATGATAAACGTGTAAATATTGCTAAATTCGATGATTTTTCGTACGAAACAAATTGCAAGAAAACTCGCTTAAAATGCTTTATTATGCGACATTCTGAGATTTGAAGGCCAAATCATATGTCGTGATACTACATGAAGCAGTATCGAAATATTGGTAAAAACGAATATATTTACGTAAAATCACACTACATGGAAAACGTGAAAAAAGTCACTATTTTACCATATATGAGGATTTTAACTTCAAATCATAAAGCGAGGTTTCGTATTATTTAGATCCAAGAAAAGACATATGACAATGTTGTTTCCAATACAAATGATAAAAATCAATGTGTTTTCATTAGAATTTACTAAAATGTTCCTGATTTTCCGTTTATATTACCGATGGAAGATGTACACGTAAAACCGCTCTATTCCGGCTGAAACGTCGATATATGCAATAAAAACAGAACTTCTCCCCTTTTCAATCTCTTACTCAGTATTTTAACGAGAAACAAATAGTCGATTGAAAATGAAGTTTTTAAGGTTATTATCTAATCAATTATGTGTTTGCATCATTTTTACGTATATATAGTGAATTAATACCCATAAACTGAAAATTCACAAAAACGTGGAAAAACGGCAAAATATTGCCTAATTCGATGATATTTTGTTTAAATCACATTGAGAAAAAGGGGATGATAATCGTCAATATATTGCTAAATTCGATGATTTTTCGTACGAAACAAAATGCAAGAAAACTTGCTTAAAATGCTATATTATGCGACATTCTGAGATTTGAAGGCCAAATCACATATCGTGATACTACATGAAGTAGTATCGAAATATTGGTAAAAACGAATATATTTACGTAAAATCACACTACATGGAAAACGTGAAAAAAGTCACTATTTTACCATATATGAGGATTTTAACTTCAAATCATAGAGCGAGGTTTCGTATTATTTAGATCCAAGAAAAGACATGACAATGTTGTTTCCAATACAAATGATGAAAATCAATGTGTTTTCATTAGAATTACCTAAAATGTTCCTGATTTTCCGTTTATATTACCGATGGAAGATGTACACGAAAACCGCTCTATTCCAGCTGAAACGTCGATATATGCAATAAAAACAGAACTTCTCCCCTTTTCAATATCTTACTCAGTATTTTAACGAGAAACAAATAGATGATTGAAAGTGAAGTAATTAAGGTTAATTTCTAATCAATTATGTGTTTGCATCATTTATATTTAATAATTAATTAATTAATAACAATAAACTGAAAATTCACAAAACCGTGGAAAAACGGCAAAATATTGCCTAATTCGAGGATATTTTGTTTAAATCACATAAAGGAAAAGGGGATGATAAACGTCAAAATATTGCTAAATTCGATGATTTTTCATACGAAACAAAGATTTGAAGACCATATCACATATCGTGATACTACATGAAATAGTATCGAAATATTGGTAAAAATGAATATATTTACGTAATATCAAACTACATGGAAAACATGAAAAAAGTCACTATTTTACCAAATATGAGGATTTTATTTTCAAATCATAGAGCGAGGTTTCGTATTGTTTAGATCCAAGAAAAGACATATGACAATGTTGTTTCCAATACAAATGATAAAAATCAATGAGTTTTCATTAGAATTTACTAAAATGTTCCTGATTTTCCGTTTATATTACCGATGGAAGATGTACACGTAAAACCGCTCTATTCCGGCTGAAACGTCGATATATGCAATAAAAACAGAACTTCCCCCCTTTTCAATCTCTTACTCAGTATTTTAACGAGAAACAAATAGTCGATTGAAAATGAAGTTTTTAAGGTTATTATGTAATCAATTATGTGTTTGCATCATTTTTACGTATATATAGTGAATTAATACCCGTAAACTGAAAATTCACAAAAACGTGGAAAAACGGCAAAATATTGCCTAATTCGATGACATTTTGTTTAAATAACATTGAGGAAAAGGGGATGATAAACGTCAAAATATTGCTAAATTCGATGATTTTTCGTACGAAACAAAATGCAAGAAAACTCGCTTAAAATGCTTTATTATGCGACATTCTGAGATTTGAAGGCCAAATCACATATCGTGATACTACATGAAATTGTATCGAAATATTGGTAAAAATGAATATATTTACGTAATATCAAACTACATGGAAAACGTGAAAAAGTCACTATTTTACCATATATGAGGATTTTAACTTCAAATCATTGAGCGAGGTTTCGTATTATTTAGATACAAGAAAAGACATATGACAATGTTGTTTCCAATACAAATGATAAAAATCAATGTGTTTTCATTAGAATTTACTAAAATGTTCCTGATTTTCTGTTTATATTACCGATGGAAGATGTCGGTAAAACCGCTCTATTCCGGCTGAAACGTCGATATATGCAATAAAAACAGAACTTCTCCCCTTTTCAATCTCTTACTCAGTATTTTAACGAGAAACAAATAGTTGATTGAAAATGAAGTTTTTAAGGTTATTATCTAATCAATTATGTGTTTGCATGATTTTTACGTATATATAGTGAATTAATACCTATAAACTGAAAATTCACAAAAACGTGGAAAAACGGCAAAATATTGCCTAATTCGATGATATTTTGTTTAAATCACATTGAGAAAAAGGGGATGATAATCGTCAATATATTGCTAAATTCGATGATTTTTCGTACGAAACAAAATGCAAGAAAACTTGCTTAAAATGCTATATTATGCGACATTCTGAGATTTGAAGGCCAAATCACATATCGTGATACTACATGAAATAGTATCGAAATATTGGTAAAAATGAATATATTTACGTAATATCAAACTACATGGAAAACGTGAAAAAAGTCACTATATAACCAATTATGAGGATTTTAACTTTAAATCATAGAGCGAGGTTTCGTATTATTTAGATCCAAGAAAAGACATATGACAATGTTGTTTCCAATACAAATGATAAAAATCAATGTGTTTTCATTAGAATTTACTAAAATGTTCCTGATTTTCCGTTTATATTACCGATGGAAGATGTACACGTAAAACCGCTCTATTCCGGATGAAACGTCGATATATGCAATAAAAACAGAACTTCTCCCCTTTTTAATCTCTTACTCAGCATTTTAACGAGAAACAAATAGTCGATTGAAAATGAAGTTTTTAAGGTTATTATCTAATCAATTATGTGTTTGCATCATTTTTACGTATATATAGTGAATTAATACCCGTAAACTGAAAATTCACAAAAACGTGGAAAAACGGCAAAATATTGCCTAATTCGATGATATTTTGTTTAAATCACATAGAGGAAAAGGGGATGATAAACGTCAAAATATTGCTAAATTCGATGATTTTTCGTACGAAACAAAATGCAAGAAAACTCGCTTAAAATGCTTTATTATGCGACATTCTGAGATTTGAATGCCAAATCACATATCGTGATACTACATGAAGTAGTATCGAAATATTGGTAAAAACGAATATATTTACGTAAAATCACACTACATGGAAAACGTGAAAAAAGTCACTATTTTACCATATATGAGGATTTTAACTTCAAATCATAGAGCGAGGTTTCGTATTATTTAGATCCAAGAAAAGACATGACAATGTTGTTTCCAATACAAATGATGAAAATCAATGTGTTTTCATTAGAATTACCTAAAATGTTCCTGATTTTCCGTTAATATTACCGATGGAAGATGTACACGAAAACCGCTCTATTCCAGCTGAAACGTCGATATATGCAATAAAAACAGAACTTCTCCCCTTTTCAATATCTTACTCAGTATTTTAACGAGAAACAAATAGATGATTGAAAGTGAAGTAATTAAGGTTAATTTCTAATCAATTATGTGTTTGCATCATTTATATTGAATAATTAATTAATTAATAACAATAAACTGAAAATTCACAAAAAACGTGGAAAAACGGCAAAATATTGCCTAATTCGATGATATTTTGTTTAAATCACTTTGAGAAAAAGGGGATGATAATCGTCAATATATTGCTAAATTCGATGATTTTTCGTACGAAACAAAATGCAAGAAAACTTGCTTAAAATGCTATATTATGCGACATTCTGAGATTTGAAGGCCAAATCACATATCGTGATACTACATGAAATAGTATCGAAATATTGGTAAAAATGAATATATTTACGTAATATCAAACTACATGGAAAACGTGAAAAAAGTCACTAATTTACCATATATGAGGATTTTAACTTCAAATCATAGAGCGAGGTTTCGTATTATTTAGATACAAGAAAAGACATATGACAATGTTGTTTCCAATACAAATGATAAAAATCAATGTGTTTTCATTAGAATTTACTAAAATGTTCCTGATTTTCCGTTTATATTACCGATGGAAGATGTACACGAAAACCGCTCTATTCCAGCTGAAACGTCGATATATACAATAAAAACAGAACTTCTCCCCTTTTCAATATCTTACTCAGTATTTTAACGAGAAACAAATAGTCGATTGAAAATGAAGTTTTTAAGGTTATTATCTAATCAATTATGTATTTGCATCATTTTTACGTATATATAGTGAATTAATACCCGTAAACTGAAAATTCACAAAAACGTGGAAAAACGGCAAAATATTGCCTAATTCGATGATATTTTGTTTAAATCACATAGAGGAAAAGGGGATGATAAACGTCAAAATATTGCTAAATTCGATGATTTTTCATACGAAACAAAATGCAAGAAAACTTGCTTAAAATGCTATATTATGCGACATTCTGAGATTTGAAGGCCAAATCACATATCGTGATACTACATGAAATAGTATCGAAATACTGGTAAAAATGAATATATTTACGTAATATCAAACTACATGGAAAACGTGAAAAAGTCACTATTTTACCAAATATGAGGATTTTATTTTCAAATCATAGAGCGAGGTTTCGTATTATTTAGATCCAAGAAAAGACATATGACAATGTTGTTTCCAATACAAATGATAAAAATCAATGTGTTTTCATTAGAATTTACTAAAATGTTCCTGATTTTCCGTTTATATTACCGATGGAAGATGTCGGTAAAACCGCTCTATTCCGGCTGAAACGTCGATATATGCAATAAAAACAGAACGTCTCCCCTTTTCAATTTCTTACTCAGTATTTTAACGAGAAACAAATAGTTGATTGAAAATGAAGTTTTTAAGGTAATCTAATCAATTATGTGTTTGCATCATTTTTACGTATATATAGTGAATTAATACCAATAAACTGAAAATTCACAAAAACGTGGAAAAACGGCAAAATATTGCCTAATTCGATGATATTTTGTTTAAATCACATTGAGAAAAAGGGGATGATAATCGTCAATATATTGCTAAATTCGATGATTTTTCGTACGAAACAAAATGCAAGAAAACTTGCTTAAAATGCTATATTATGCGACATTCTGAGATTTGAAGGCCAAATCACATATCGTGATACTACATGAAATAGTATCGAAATATTGGTAAAAATGAATATATTTACGTAATATCAAACTACATGGAAAACGTGAAAAAAGTCACTATTTTACCATATATGAGGATTTTAACTTCAAATCATAGAGCGAGGTTTCGTATTATTTAGATACAAGAAAAGACATATGACAATGTTGTTTCCAATACAAATGATAAAAATCAATGAGTTTTCATTAGAATTTACTAAAATGTTCCTGATTTTCCGTTTATATTACCGATGGAAGATGTACACGTAAAACCGCTCTATTCCGGCTGAAACGTCGATATATGCAATAAAAACAGAACTTCTCCCCTTTTCAATCTCTTACTCAGTATTTTAACGAGAAACAAATAGTCGATTGAAAATGAAGTTTTTAAGGTTATTATCTAATCAATTATGTGTTTGCATCATTTTTACGTATATATAGTGAATTAATACCCGTAAACTGAAAATTCACAAAAACGTGGAAAAACGGCAAAATATTGCCTAATTCGATGACATTTTGTTTAAATAACATTGAGGAAAAGGGGATGATAAACGTCAAAATATTGCTAAATTCGATGATTTTTCGTACGAAACAAAATGCAAGAAAACTCGCTTAAAATGCTTTATTATGCGACATTCTGAGATTTGAAGGCCAAATCTTATATCGTGATACTACATGAAGTAGTATCGAAATATTGGTAAAAACGAATATATTTACGTAAAATCACAATACATGGAAACGTGAAAAAAGTCACTATTTTACCATATATGAGGATTTTAACTTCAAATCATAGAGCGAGGTTTCGTATTATTTAGATCCAAGAAAAGACATGACAATGTTGTTTCCAATACAAATGATGAAAATCAATGTGTTTTCATTAGAACTACCTAAAATGTTCCTGATTTTCCGTTTATATTACCGATGGAAGATGTACACGAAAACCGCTCAATTCCAGCTGAAACGTCGATATATGCAATAAAAACAGAACTTCTCCCCTTTTCAATATCTTACTCAGTATTTTAACGAGAAACAAATAGATGATTGAAAGTGAAGTAATTAAGGTTAATTTCTAATCAATTATGTGTTTGCATCATTTATATTGAATAAATAATTAATTAATAACAATAAACTGGAAATTCACAAAAACGTGGAAAAACGGCAAAATATTGCCTAATTCGATGATATTTTGTTTAAATCACATTGAGAAAAAGGGGGATGATAATCGTCAATATATTGCTAAATTCGATGATTTTTCGTACGAAACAAAACGCAAAAAAACTTGCTTAAAATGCTATATTATGCGACATTCTGAGATTTGAAGGCCAAATCACATATCGTGATACTACATGAAATAGTATCGAAATATTGGTAAAAATGAATATATTTACGTAATATCAAACTACATGGAAAACGTGAAAAAAGTCACTATATAACCAATTATGAGGATTTTAACTTCAAATCATAGAGCGAGGTTTCGTATTATTTTGATCCAAGAAAAGACATATGACAATGTTGTTTCCAATACAAATGATAAAAATCAATGTGTTTTCATTAGAATTTACTAAAATGTTCCTGATTTTCCGTTTATATTACCGATGGAAGATGTCGGTAAAACCGCTCTATTCCGGCTGAAACGTCGATATATGCAATAAAAACAGAACTTCTCCCCTTTTCAATCTCTTACTCAGTATTTTAACGAGAAACAAATAGTTGATTGAAAATGAAGTTTTTAAGGTTATTATCTAATCAATTATGTGTTTGCATCATTTTTACGTATATATCGTGAATTAATACCCATAAACTGAAAATTCACAAAAACGTGGAAAAACGGCAAAATATTGCCTAATTCGATGATATTTTGTTTAAATCACATAAAGGAAAAGGGGATGATAAACGTCAAAATATTGCTAAATTCGATGATTTTTCATACGAAACAAAGATTTGAAGACCATATCACATATCGTGATACTACATGAAATAGTATCGAAATATTGGTAAAAATGAATATATTTACGTAATATCAAACTACATGGAAAACGTGAAAAAAGTCACTATTTTACCAAATATGAGGATTTTATTTTCAAATCATAGAGCGAGGTTTCGTATTGTTTAGATCCAAGAAAAGACATATGACAATGTTGTTTCCAATACAAATGATAAAAAGCAATGTGTTTTCATTAGAATTTACTAAAATGTTCCTGATTTCCGTTTATATTACCGATGGAAGATGTACACGTAACACCGCTCTATTCCGGCTGAAACGTCGATATATGCAATAAAAACAGAACTTCTCCCCTTTTCAATCTCTTACTCAGTATTTTAACGAGAAACAAATAGTTGATTGAAAATGAAGTTTTTAAGGTTATTATCTAAGCAATTATGTGTTTGCATCATTTTTACGTATATATAGTGAATTAATACCAATAAACTGAAAATTCACAAAAACGTGGAAAAACGGCAAAATATTGCCTAAATCGATGATATTTTGTTTAAATCACATTGAGAAAAAGGGGATGATAATCGTCAATATATTGCTAAATTCGATGATTTTTCGTACGAAACAAAATGCAAGAAAACTTGCTTAAAATGCTATATTATGCGACATTCTGAGATTTGAAGGCCAAATCACATATCGTGATACTACATGAAGTAGTATCGAAATATTGGTAAAAACGAATATATTTACGTAAAATCACACTACATGGAAAACGTGAAAAAAGTTACTATTTTACCATATATGAGGATTTTAACTTCAAATCATAGAGCGAGGTTTCGTATTATTTAGATCCAAGAAAAGACATGACAATGTTGTTTCCAATACAAATGATGAAAATCAATGTGTTTTCATTAGAATTACCTAAAATGTTCCTGATTTTCCGTTTATATTACCGATGGAAGATGTACACGAAAACCGCTCTATTCCAGCTGAAACGTCGATATATGCAATAAAAACAGAACTTCTCCCCTTTTCAATATCTTACTCAGTATTTTAACGAGAAACAAATAGATGATTGAAAGTGAAGTAATTAAGGTTAATTTCTAATCAATTATGTGTTTGCATCATTTATATTTAATAATTAATTAATTAATAACAATAAACTGAAAATTCACAAAACCGTGGAAAAACGGCAAAATATTGCCTAATTCGAGGATATTTTGTTTAAATCACATAAAGGAAAAGGGGATGATAAACGTCAAAATATTGCTAAATTCGATGATTTTTCATACGAAACAAAGATTTGAAGACCATATCACATATCGTGATACTACATGAAATAGTATCGAAATATTGGTAAAAATGAATATATTTACGTAATATCAAACTACATGGAAAACATGAAAAAAGTCACTATTTTACCAAATATGAGGATTTTATTTTCAAATCATAGAGCGAGGTTTCGTATTGTTTAGATCCAAGAAAAGACATATGACAATGTTGTTTCCAATACAAATGATAAAAATCAATGAGTTTTCATTAGAATTTACTAAAATGTTCCTGATTTTCCGTTTATATTACCGATGGAAGATGTACACGTAAAACCGCTCTATTCCGGCTGAAACGTCGATATATGCAATAAAAACAGAACTTCCCCCCTTTTCAATCTCTTACTCAGTATTTTAACGAGAAACAAATAGTCGATTGAAAATGAAGTTTTTAAGGTTATTATGTAATCAATTATGTGTTTGCATCATTTTTACGTATATATAGAGAATTAATACCCGTAAACTGAAAATTCACAAAAACGTGGAAAAACGGCAAAATATTGCCTAATTCGATGACATTTTGTTTAAATAACATTGAGGAAAAGGGGATGATAAACGTCAAAATATTGCTAAATTCAATGATTTTTCGTACGAAACAAAATGCAAGAAAACTCGCTTTAAATGCTTTATTATGCGACATTCTGAGATTTGAAGGCCAAATCACATATCGTGATACTACATGAAATTGTATCGAAATATTGGTAAAAATGAATATATTTACGTAATATCAAACTACATGGAAAACGTGAAAAAGTCACTATTTTACCATATATGAGGATTTTAACTTCAAATCATTGAGCGAGGTTTCGTATTATTTAGATACAAGAAAAGACATATGACAATGTTGTTTCCAATACAAATGATAAAAATCAATGTGTTTTCATTAGAATTTACTAAAATGTTCCTGATTTTCTGTTTATATTACCGATGGAAGATGTCGGTAAAACCGCTCTATTCCGGCTGAAACGTCGATATATGCAATAAAAACAGAACTTCTCCCCTTTTCAATCTCTTACTCAGTATTTTAACGAGAAACAAATAGTTGATTGAAAATGAAGTTTTTAAGGTTATTATCTAATCAATTATGTGTTTGCATGATTTTTACGTATATATAGTGAATTAATACCTATAAACTGAAAATTCACAAAAACGTGGAAAAACGGCAAAATATTGCCTAATTCGATGATATTTTGTTTAAATCACATTGAGAAAAAGGGGATGATAATCGTCAATATATTGCTAAATTCGATGATTTTTCGTACGAAACAAAATGCAAGAAAACTTGCTTAAAATGCTATATTATGCGACATTCTGAGATTTGAAGGCCAAATCACATATCGTGATACTACATGAAATAGTATCGAAATATTGGTAAAAATGAATATATTTACGTAATATCAAACTACATGGAAAACGTGAAAAAAGTCACTATATAACCAATTATGAGGATTTTAACTTTAAATCATAGAGCGAGGTTTCGTATTATTTAGATCCAAGAAAAGACATATGACAATGTTGTTTCCAATACAAATGATAAAAATCAATGTGTTTTCATTAGAATTTACTAAAATGTTCCTGATTTTCCGTTTATATTACCGATGGAAGATGTACACGTAAAACCGCTCTATTCCGGATGAAACGTCGATATATGCAATAAAAACAGAACTTCTCCCCTTTTTAATCTCTTACTCAGCATTTTAACGAGAAACAAATAGTCGATTGAAAATGAAGTTTTTAAGGTTATTATCTAATCAATTATGTGTTTGCATCATTTTTACGTATATATAGTGAATTAATACCCGTAAACTGAAAATTCACAAAAACGTGGAAAAACGGCAAAATATTGCCTAATTCGATGATATTTTGTTTAAATCACATAGAGGAAAAGGGGATGATAAACGTCAAAATATTGCTAAATTCGATGATTTTTCGTACGAAACAAAATGCAAGAAAACTCGCTTAAAATGCTTTATTATGCGACATTCTGAGATTTGAATGCCAAATCACATATCGTGATACATGAAGTAGTATCGAAATATTATCGAAATATTATCGAAATAGTATCGAAATATTATCACGAAATATCGTGATACATGAAGTAGTATCGAAATATTGGTAAAAACGAATATATTTACGTAAAATCACACTACATGGAAAACGTGAAAAAAGTCACTATTTTACCATATATGAGGATTTTAACTTCAAATCATAGAGCGAGGTTTCGTATTATTTAGATCCAAGAAAAGACATGACAATGTTGTTTCCAATACAAATGATGAAAATCAATGTGTTTTCATTAGAATTACCTAAAATGTTCCTGATTTTCCGTTAATATTACCGATGGAAGATGTACACGAAAACCGCTCTATTCCAGCTGAAACGTCGATATATGCAATAAAAACAGAACTTCTCCCCTTTTCAATATCTTACTCAGTATTTTAACGAGAAACAAATAGATGATTGAAAGTGAAGTAATTAAGGTTAATTTCTAATCAATTATGTGTTTGCATCATTTATATTGAATAATTAATTAATTAATAACAATAAACTGAAAATTCACAAAAAACGTGGAAAAACGGCAAAATATTGCCTAATTCGATGATATTTTGTTTAAATCACTTTGAGAAAAAGGGGATGATAATCGTCAATATATTGCTAAATTCGATGATTTTTCGTACGAAACAAAATGCAAGAAAACTTGCTTAAAATGCTATATTATGCGACATTCTGAGATTTGAAGGCCAAATCACATATCGTGATACTACATGAAATAGTATCGAAATATTGGTAAAAATGAATATATTTACGTAATATCAAACTACATGGAAAACGTGAAAAAAGTCACTAATTTACCATATATGAGGATTTTAACTTCAAATCATAGAGCGAGGTTTCGTATTATTTAGATACAAGAAAAGACATATGACAATGTTGTTTCCAATACAAATGATAAAAATCAATGTGTTTTCATTAGAATTTACTAAAATGTTCCTGATTTTCCGTTTATATTACCGATGGAAGATGTACACGAAAACCGCTCTATTCCAGCTGAAACGTCGATATATACAATAAAAACAGAACTTCTCCCCTTTTCAATATCTTACTCAGTATTTTAACGAGAAACAAATAGTCGATTGAAAATGAAGTTTTTAAGGTTATTATCTAATCAATTATGTATTTGCATCATTTTTACGTATATATAGTGAATTAATACCCGTAAACTGAAAATTCACAAAAACGTGGAAAAACGGCAAAATATTGCCTAATTCGATGATATTTTGTTTAAATCACATAGAGGAAAAGGGGATGATAAACGTCAAAATATTGCTAAATTCGATGATTTTTCATACGAAACAAAATGCAAGAAAACTTGCTTAAAATGCTATATTATGCGACATTCTGAGATTTGAAGGCCAAATCACATATCGTGATACTACATGAAATAGTATCGAAATACTGGTAAAAATGAATATATTTACGTAATATCAAACTACATGGAAAACGTGAAAAAGTCACTATTTTACCAAATATGAGGATTTTATTTTCAAATCATAGAGCGAGGTTTCGTATTATTTAGATCCAAGAAAAGACATATGACAATGTTGTTTCCAATACAAATGATAAAAATCAATGTGTTTTCATTAGAATTTACTAAAATGTTCCTGATTTTCCGTTTATATTACCGATGGAAGATGTCGGTAAAACCGCTCTATTCCGGCTGAAACGTCGATATATGCAATAAAAACAGAACGTCTCCCCTTTTCAATTTCTTACTCAGTATTTTAACGAGAAACAAATAGTTGATTGAAAATGAAGTTTTTAAGGTAATCTAATCAATTATGTGTTTGCATCATTTTTACGTATATATAGTGAATTAATACCAATAAACTGAAAATTCACAAAAACGTGGAAAAACGGCAAAATATTGCCTAATTCGATGATATTTTGTTTAAATCACATTGAGAAAAAGGGGATGATAATCGTCAATATATTGCTAAATTCGATGATTTTTCGTACGAAACAAAATGCAAGAAAACTTGCTTAAAATGCTATATTATGCGACATTCTGAGATTTGAAGGCCAAATCACATATCGTGATACTACATGAAATAGTATCGAAATATTGGTAAAAATGAATATATTTACGTAATATCAAACTACATGGAAAACGTGAAAAAAGTCACTATTTTACCATATATGAGGATTTTAACTTCAAATCATAGAGCGAGGTTTCGTATTATTTAGATACAAGAAAAGACATATGACAATGTTGTTTCCAATACAAATGATAAAAATCAATGAGTTTTCATTAGAATTTACTAAAATGTTCCTGATTTTCCGTTTATATTACCGATGGAAGATGTACACGTAAAACCGCTCTATTCCGGCTGAAACGTCGATATATGCAATAAAAACAGAACTTCTCCACTTTTCAATCTCTTACTCAGTATTTTAACGAGAAACAAATAGTCGATTGAAAATGAAGTTTTTAAGGTTATTATCTAATCAATTATGTGTTTGCATCATTTTTACGTATATATAGTGAATTAATACCCGTAAACTGAAAATTCACAAAAACGTGGAAAAACGGCAAAATATTGCCTAATTCGATGACATTTTGTTTAAATAACATTGAGGAAAAGGGGATGATAAACGTCAAAATATTGCTAAATTCGATGATTTTTCGTACGAAACAAAATGCAAGAAAACTCGCTTAAAATGCTTTATTATGCGACATTCTGAGATTTGAAGGCCAAATCTTATATCGTGATACTACATGAAGTAGTATCGAAATATTGGTAAAAACGAATATATTTACGTAAAATCACAATACATGGAAACGTGAAAAAAGTCACTATTTTACCATATATGAGGATTTTAACTTCAAATCATAGAGCGAGGTTTCGTATTATTTAGATCCAAGAAAAGACATGACAATGTTGTTTCCAATACAAATGATGAAAATCAATGTGTTTTCATTAGAACTACCTAAAATGTTCCTGATTTTCCGTTTATGTTACCGATGGAAGATGTACACGAAAACCGCTCAATTCCAGCTGAAACGTCGATATATGCAATAAAAACAGAACTTCTCCCCTTTTCAATATCTTACTCAGTATTTTAACGAGAAACAAATAGATGATTGAAAGTGAAGTAATTAAGGTTAATTTCTAATCAATTATGTGTTTGCATCATTTATATTGAATAAATAATTAATTAATAACAATAAACTGGAAATTCACAAAAACGTGGAAAAACGGCAAAATATTGCCTAATTCGATGATATTTTGTTTAAATCACATTGAGAAAAAGGGGGATGATAATCGTCAATATATTGCTAAATTCGATGATTTTTCGTACGGAACAAAACGCAAAAAAACTTGCTTAAAATGCTATATTATGCGACATTCTGAGATTTGAAGGCCAAATCACATATCGTGATACTACATGAAATAGTATCGAAATATTGGTAAAAATGAATATATTTACGTAATATCAAACTACATGGAAAACGTGAAAAAAGTCACTATATAACCAATTATGAGGATTTTAACTTCAAATCATAGAGCGAGGTTTCGTATTATTTTGATCCAAGAAAAGACATATGACAATGTTGTTTCCAATACAAATGATAAAAATCAATGTGTTTTCATTAGAATTTACTAAAATGTTCCTGATTTTCCGTTTATATTACCGATGGAAGATGTCGGTAAAACCGCTCTATTCCGGCTGAAACGTCGATATATGCAATAAAAACAGAACTTCTCCCCTTTTCAATCTCTTACTCAGTATTTTAACGAGAAACAAATAGTTGATTGAAAATGAAGTTTTTAAGGTTATTATCTAATCAATTATGTGTTTGCATCATTTTTACGTATATATCGTGAATTAATACCCATAAACTGAAAATTCACAAAAACGTGGAAAAACGGCAAAATATTGCCTAATTCGATGATATTTTGTTTAAATCACATAAAGGAAAAGGGGATGATAAACGTCAAAATATTGCTAAATTCGATGATTTTTCATACGAAACAAAGATTTGAAGACCATATCACATATCGTGATACTACATGAAATAGTATCGAAATATTGGTAAAAATGAATATATTTACGTAATATCAAACTACATGGAAAACGTGAAAAAAGTCACTATTTTACCAAATATGAGGATTTTATTTTCAAATCATAGAGCGAGGTTTCGTATTGTTTAGATCCAAGAAAAGACATATGACAATGTTGTTTCCAATACAAATGATAAAAAGCAATGTGTTTTCATTAGAATTTACTAAAATGTTCCTGATTTCCGTTTATATTACCGATGGAAGATGTACACGTAACACCGCTCTATTCCGGCTGAAACGTCGATATATGCAATAAAAACAGAACTTCTCCCCTTTTCAATCTCTTACTCAGTATTTTAACGAGAAACAAATAGTTGATTGAAAATGAAGTTTTTAAGGTTATTATCTAAGCAATTATGTGTTTGCATCATTTTTACGTATATATAGTGAATTAATACCAATAAACTGAAAATTCACAAAAACGTGGAAAAACGGCAAAATATTGCCTAAATCGATGATATTTTGTTTAAATCACATTGAGAAAAAGGGGATGATAATCGTCAATATATTGCTAAATTCGATGATTTTTCGTACGAAACAAAACGCAAGAAAACTTGCTTAAAATGCTATATTATGCGACATTCTGAGATTTGAAGGCCAAATCACATATCGTGATACTACATGAAATAGTATCGAAATATTGGTAAAAATGAATATATTTACGTAATATCAAACTACATGGAAAACGTGAAAAAAGTCACTATTTTACCATATATGAGGATTTTAACTTCAAATCATTTAGCGAGATTTCGTATTATTTAGATACAAGAAAAGACATATGACAATGTTGTTTCCAATACAAATGATAAAAATCAATGTGTTTTCATTAGAATTTACTAAAATGTTCCTGATTTTCCGTTTATATTACCGATGGAAGATGTCGGTAAAACCGCTCTATTCCGGCTGAAACGTCGATATATGCAATAAAAACAGAACTTCTCCCCTCTTCAATCTCTTACTCAGTATTTTAACGAGAAACAAATAGTCGATTGAAAATGAAGTTTTTAAGGTTATTATCTAATCAATTATGTGTTTGCATGATTTTTACGTATATATAGTGAATTAATACCTATAAACTGAAAATTCACAAAAACGTGGAAAAACGGCAAAATATTGCCTAATTCGATGATATTTTGTTTAAATCACATTGAGAAAAAGGGGATGATAATCGTCAATATATTGCTAAATTCGATGATTTTTCGTACGAAACAAAATGCAAGAAAACTTGCTTAAAATGCTATATTATGCGACATTCTGAGATTTGAAGGCCAAATCACATATCGTGATACTACATGAAATAGTATCGAAATATTGGTAAAAATGAATATATTTACGTAATATCAAACTACATGGAAAACGTGAAAAAAGTCACTATATAACCAATTATGAGGATTTTAACTTCAAATCATAGAGCGAGGTTTCGTATTATTTAGATCCAAGAAAAGACATATGACAATATTGTTTCCAATACAAATGATAAAAATCAATGTGTTTTCATTAGAATTTACTAAAATGTTCCTGATTTTCCGTTTATATTACCGATGGAAGATGTCGGTAAAACCGCTCTATTCCGGCTGAAACGTCGATATATGCAATAAAAACAGAACTTCTCCCCTTTTCAATCTCTTACTCAGTATTTTAACGAGAAACAAATAGTTGATTGAAAATGAAGTTTTTAAGGTTATTATCTAATCAATTATGTGTTTGCATCATTTTTACGTATATATCGTGAATTAATACCCATAAACTGAAAATTCACAAAAACGTGGAAAAACGGCAAAATATTGCCTAATTCGATGATATTTTGTTTAAATCACATTGAGAAAAAGGGGATGATAATCGTCAATATATTGCTAAATTCGATGATTTTTCGTACGAAACAAAATGCAAGAAAACTTGCTTAAAATGCTATATTATGCGACGTTCTGAGATTTGAAGGCCAAATCACATATCGTGATACTACATGAAATAGTATCGAAATATTGGTAAAAATGAATATATTTACGTAATATCAAACTACATGGAAAACGTGAAAAAAGTCACTATTTTACCATATATGAGGATTTTAACTTCAAATCATAGAGCGAGGTTTCGTTTTATTTAGATACAAGAAAAGACATATGACAATGTTGTTTCCAATACAAATGATAAAAATCAATGTGTTTTCATTAGAATTTACTAAAATGTTCCTGATTTTCCGTTTATATTACCGATGGAAGATGTACACGTAAAACCGCTCTATTCCGGCTGAAACGTCGATATGTGCAATAAAAACAGAACTTCTCCCCTTTTCAATCTCTTACTCAGTATTTTAACGAAAAACAAATAGTCGATTGAAAATGAAGTTTTTAAGGTTATTATCTAATCAATTATGTGTTTGCATTATTTTTACGTATATATAGTGAATTAATACCCATAAACTGAAAATTCACAAAAACGTGGAAAAACGGCAAAATATTGCCTAATTCGATGATATTTTGTTTAAATCACTTTGAGAAAAAGGGGATGATAATCGTCAATATATTGCTAAATTCGATGATTTTTCGTACGAAACAAAATGCAAGAAAACTTGCTTAAAATGCTATATTATGCGACATTCTGAGATTTGAAGGCCAAATCACATATCGTGATACTACATGAAATAGTATCGAAATATTGGTAAAAATGAATATATTTACGTAATATCAAACTACATGGAAAACGTGAAAAAAGTCACTAATTTACCATATATGAGGATTTTAACTTCAAATCATAGAGCGAGGTTTCGTATTATTTAGATACAAGAAAAGACATATGACAATGTTGTTTCCAATACAAATGATAAAAATCAATGTGTTTTCATTAGAATTTACTAAAATGTTCCTGATTTTCCGTTTATATTACCGATGGAAGATGTACACGTAAAACCGCACTATTCCGGATGAAACGTCGATATATGCAATAAAAACAGAACTTCTTCCCTTTTTAATCTCATACTCAGCATTTTAACGAGAAACAAATAGTCGATTGAAAATGAAGTTTTTAAGGTTATTATCTAATCAATTATGTGTTTGCATCATTTTTACGTATATATAGTGAATTAATACCCGTAAACTGAAAATTCACAAAAACGTGGAAAAACGGCAAAATATTGCCTAATTCGATGATATTTTGTTTAAATCACATAGAGGAAAATGGGATGATAAACGTCAAAATATTGCTAAATTCGATGATTTTTCGTACGAAACAAAATGCAAGAAAACTCGCTTAAAATGCTATATTATGCGACATTCTGAGATTTGAAGGCCAAATCACATATCGTGATACTACATGAAATAGTATCGAAATATTGGTAAAAATGAATATATTTACGTAATATCAAACTACATGGAAAACGTGAAAAAAGTCACTATTTTACCAAATATGAGGATTTTATTTTCAAATCATAGAGCGAGGTTTCGTATTATTTAGATCCAAGAAAAGACATATGACAATGTTGTTTCCAATACAAATGATAAAAATCAATGTGTTTTCATTAGAATTTGCTAAAATGTTCCTGATTTTCCGTTTATATTACCGATGGAAGATGTCGGTAAAACCGCTCTATTCCGGCTGAAACGTCGATATATGCAATAAAAACAGAACTTCTCCCCTTTTCAATTTCTTACTCAGTATTTTAACGAGAAACAAATAGTTGATTGAAAATGAAGTTTTTAAGGTTATTATCTAATCAATTATGTGTTTGCATCATTTTTACGTATATATAGTGAATTTTTTTATAGTGAATTTATAGTGAATTTTTTATAGTGAATTTTTAATATAGTGAATTAATACCCATAAACTGAAAATTCACAAAAACGTGGAAAAACGGCAAAATATTGCCTAATTCGATGATATTTTGTTTAAATCACATTGAGAAAAAGGGGATGATAATCGTCAAAATATTGCTAAATTCGATGATTTTTCGTACGAAACAAAATGCAAGAAAACTTGCTTAAAATGCTATATTATGCGACGTTCTGAGATTTGAAGGCCAAATCACATATCGTGATTCTACATGAAATAGTATCGAAATATTGGTAAAAATGAATATATTTACGTAATATCAAACTACATGGAAAACGTGAAAAAAGTCACTATTTTACCATATATGAGGATTTTAACTTCAAATCATAGAGCGAGGTTTCGTATTATTTAGATACAAGAAAAGACATATGACAATGTTGTTTCCAATACAAATGATAAAAATCAATGTGTTTTCATTAGAATTTACTAAAATGTTCCTGATTTTCCGTTTATATTACCGATGGAAGATGTACACGTAAAACCGCTCTATTCCGGCTGAAACGTCGATATGTGCAATAAAAACAGAACTTCTCCCCTTTTCAATCTCTTACTCAGTATTTTAACGAGAAACAAATAGTCGATTGAAAATGAAGTTTTTAAGGTTATTATCTAATCAATTATGTGTTTGCATTATTTTTACGTATATATAGTGAATTAATACCCATAAACTGAAAATTCACAAAAACGTGGAAAAACGGCAAAATATTGCCTAATTCGATGATATTTTGTTTAAATCACTTTGAGAAAAATGGGATGATAATCGTCAATATATTGCTAAATTCGATGATTTTTCGTACGAAACAAAATGCAAGAAAACTTGCTTAAAATGCTATATTATGCGACATTCTGAGATTTGAAGGCCAAATCACATATCGTGATACTACATGAAATAGTATCGAAATATTGGTAAAAATGAATATATTTACGTATTATCAAACTACATGGAAAACGTGAAAAAAGTAACTAATTTACCATATATGAGGATTTTAACTTCAAATCATAGAGCGAGGTTTCGTATTATTTAGATACAAGAAAAGACATATGACAATGTTGTTTCCAATACAAATGATAAAAATCAATGTGTTTTCATTAGAATTTACTAAAATGTTCCTGATTTTCCGTTTATATTACCGATGGAAGATGTACACGTAAAACCGCTCTATTCCGGATGAAACGTCGATATATGCAATAAAAACAGAACTTCTCCCCTTTTTAATCTCTTACTCAGCATTTTAACGAGAAACAAATAGTCGATTGAAAATGAAGTTTTTAAGGTTATTATCTAATCAATTATGTGTTTGCATCATTTTTACGTATATATAGTGAATTAATACCCGTAAACTGAAAATTCACAAAAACGTGGAAAAACGGCAAAATATTGCCTAATTCGATGATATTTTGTTTAAATCACATAGAGGAAAAGGGGATGATAAACGTCAAAATATTGCTAAATTCGATGATTTTTCGTACGAAACAAAATGCAAGAAAACTCGCTTAAAATGCTTTATTATGCGACATTCTGAGATTTGAATGCCAAATCACATATCGTGATACTACATGAAGTAGTATCGATATATTGGTAAAAACGAATATATTTACGTAAAATCACACTACATGGAAAACGTGAAAAAAGTCACTATTTTACCATATATGAGGATTTTAACTTCAAATCATAGAGCGAGGTTTCGTATTATTTAGATCCAAGAAAAGACATGACAATGTTGTTTCCAATACAAATGATGAAAATCAATGTGTTTTCATTAGAATTACCTAAAATGTTCCTGATTTTCCGTTAATATTACCGATGGAAGATGTACACGAAAACCGCTCTATTCCAGCTGAAACGTCGATATATGCAATAAAAACAGAACTTCTCCCCTTTTCAATATCTTACTCAGTATTTTAACGAGAAACAAATAGATGATTGAAAGTGAAGTAATTAAGGTTAATTTCTAATCAATTATGTGTTTGCATCATTTTTATCGTATATATAGTGAATTAATACCCATAAACTGAAAATTCACAAAAACGTGGAAAAACGGCAAAATATTGCCTAATTCGATGATATTTTGTTTAAATCACAGAAAGGAAAAGGGGATGATAAACGTCAAAATATTGCTAAATTCGATGATTTTTCATACGAAACAAAATGCAAGAAAACTTGCTTAAAATGCTATATTAGGCGACATTCTGAGATTTGAAGGCTAAATCACATATCGTGATACTACATGAAATAGTATCGAAATATTGGTAAAAATGAATATATTTACGTAATATCAAACTACATGGAAAACGTGAAAAAAGTCACTATTTTACCAAATATGAGGATTTTATTTTCAAAACATAGAGCGAGGTTTCGTATTATTTAGATCCAAGAAAAGACATATGACAATGTTGTTTCCAATACAAATGATAAAAATCAATGTGTTTTCATTAGAATTTACTAAAACGTTCCTGATTTTCCGTTTATATTACCGATGGAAGATGTCGGTAAAACCGCTCTATTCCGGCTGAAACGTCGATATATGCAATAAAAACAGAACTTCTCCCCTTTTCAATCTCTTACCCAGTATTTTAACGAGAAACAAATAGTCGATTGAAAATGAAGTTTTTAAGGTTATTATCTAATCAATTATGTGTTTGCATCATTTTTACGTATATATAGTGAATTAATACCCATAAACTGAAAATTCACAAAAACGTGGAAAAACGGCAAAATATTGCCTTATTCGATGATATTTTGTTTAAATCACATAGAGGAAAAGCGGATGATAAACGTCAAAATATTGCTAAATTCGATGATTTTTCGTACGAAACAAAATGCAAGAAAACTAGCTTAAAATGCTTTATTATGCGACATTCTGAGATTTGAAGGCCAAATCACATATCGTGATACTACATGAAGCAGTATCGAAATATTGGTAAAAACGAATATATTTACGTAAAATCACACTACATGGAAAACGTGAAAAAAGTCACTATTTTACCATATATGAGGATTTTAACTTCAAATCATAGAGCGAGGTTTCGTATCATTTAGATCCAAGAAAAGACATATGACAATGTTGTTTCCAATACAAATGATGAAAATCAATGTGTTTTCATTAGAATTAACTAAAATGTTCCTGATTTTCCGTTTATATTACCGATGGAAGATGTACACGAAAACCGCTCTATTCCAGCTGAAACGTCGATATATGCAATAAAAACAGAACTTCTCCCCTTTTCAATATCTTACTCAGTATTTTAACGAGAAACAAATAGTCGATTGAAAATGAAGTTTTTAAGGTTATTATCTAATCAATTATGTGTTTGCATCATTTTTACGTATATATAGTGAATTAATACCCGTAAACTGAAAATTCACAAAAACGTGGAAAAACGGCAAAATATTGCCTAATTCGATGATATTTTGTTTAAATCACATAGAGGAAAAGGGGATGATAAACGTCAAATTATTGCTAAATTCGATGATTTTTCGTACGAAACAAAACGCAAGAAAACTTGCTTAAAATGCTATATTATGCGACATTCTGAGATTTGAATGCCAAATCACATATCGTGATACTAAATGAAGTAGTATCGAAATATTGGTAAAAACGAATATATTTACGTAAAGTCACACTACATGGAAAACGTGAAAAAAGTCACTATTTTACCATATATGAGGATTTTAACTTCAAATCATAGAGCGAGGTTTCGTATTATTTAGATTCAAGAAAAGACATATGACAATGTTGTTTCCAATACAAATGATAAAAATCAATGTGTTTTCATTAGAATTTACTAAAATGTTCCTGATTTTCCGTTTATATTACCGATGGAAGATGTCGGTAAAACCGCTCTATTCCGGCTGAAACGTCGATATATGCAATAAAAACAGAACTTCTCCCCTTTTCAATCTCTTACTCAGTATTTTAACGAGAAACAAATAGTTGATTGAAAATGAAGTTTTTAAGGTTATTATCTAATCAATTATGTGTTTGCATGATTTTTACGTATATATAGTGAATTAATACCTATAAACTGAAAATTCACAAAAACGTGGAAAAACGGCAAAATATTGCCTAATTCGATGATATTTTGTTTAAATCACATTGAGAAAAAGGGGATGATAATCGTCAATATATTGCTAAATTCGATGATTTTTCGTACGAAACAAAATGCAAGAAAACTTGCTTAAAATGCTATATTATGCGACATTCTGAGATTTGAAGGCCAAATCACATATCGTGATACTACATGAAATAGTATCGAAATATTGGTAAAAATGAATATATTTACGTTATATCAAACTACATGGAAAACGTGAAAAAAGTCACTATATAACCAATTATGAGGATTTTAACTTCAAATCATAGAGCGAGGTTTCGTATTATTTAGATCCAAGAAAAGACATATGACAATGTTGTTTCCAATACAAATGATAAAAATCAATGTGTTTTCATTAGAATTTACTAAAATGTTCCTGATTTTCCGTTTATATTACCGATGGAAGATGTCGGTAAAACCGCTCTATTCCGGCTGAAACGTCGATATATGCAATAAAAACAGAACTTCTCCCCTTTTCAATCTCTTACTCAGTATTTTAACGAGAAACAAATAGTTGATTGAAAATGAAGTTTTTAAGGTTATTATCTAATCAATTATGTGTTTGCATCATTTTTACGTATATATAGTGAATTAATACCCATAAACTGAAAATTCACAAAAACGTGGAAAAACGGCAAAATATTGCCTAATTCGATGATATTTTGTTTAAATCACATTGAGAAAAAGGGGATGATAATCGTCAATATATTGCTAAATTCGATGATTTTTCGTACGAAACAAAATGCAAGAAAACTTGCTTAAAATGCTATATTATGCGACGTTCTGAGATTTGAAGGCCAAATCACATATCGTGATACTACATGAAATAGTATCGAAATATTGGTAAAAATGAATATATTTACGTAATATCAAACTACATGGAAAACGTGAAAAAAGTCACTATTTTACCATATATGAGGATTTTAACTTCAAATCATAGAGCGAGGTTTCGTATTATTTAGATACAAGAAAAGACATATGACAATGTTGTTTCCAATACAAATGATAAAAATCAATGTGTTTTCATTAGAATTTACTAAAATGTTCCTGATTTTCCGTTTATATTACCGATGGAAGATGTACACGTAAAACCGCTCTATTCCGGCTGAAACGTCGATATGTGCAATAAAAACAGAACTTCTCCCCTTTTCAATCTCTTACTCAGTATTTTAACGAGAAACAAATAGTCGATTGAAAATGAAGTTTTTAAGGTTATTATCTAATCAATTATGTGTTTGCATCATTTTTACGTATATATAGTGAATTAATACCCGTAAACTGAAAATTCACAAAAACGTGGAAAAACGGCAAAATATTGCCTAATTCGATGATATTTTGTTTAAATCACATAAAGGAAAAGGGGATGATAAACGTCAAAATATTGCTAAATTCGATGATTTTTCGTACGAAACAAAATGCAAGAAAACTCGCTTAAAATGCTTTATTATGCGACATTCTGAGATTTGAAGGCCAAATCACATATCGTGATACTACATGAAGTAGTATCGAAATATTGGTAAAAACGAATATATTTACGTAAAATCACACTACATGGAAAACGTGAAAAAAGTCACTATTTTACCATATATGAGGATTTTAACTTCAAATCATAGAGCGAGGTTTCGTATTATTTAGATCCAAGAAAAGACATGACAATGTTGTTTCCAATACAAATGATGAAAATATATGTGTTTTCATTAGAATTACCTAAAATGTTCCTGATTTTCCGTTAATATTACCGATGGAAGATGTACACGAAAACCGCTCTATTCCAGCTGAAACGTCGATATATGCAATAAAAACAGAACTTCTCCCCTTTTCAATATCTTACTCAGTATTTTAACGAGAAACAAAAAGATGATTGAAAGTGAAGTAATTAAGGTTAATTTCTAATCAATTATGTGTTTGCATCATTTATATTGAATAATTAATTAATTAATAACAATAAACTGAAAATTCACAAAAACGTGGAAAAACGGCAAAATATTGCCTAATTCGATGATATTTTGTTTAAATCACTGAAAGGAAAAGGGGATGATAAACGTCAAAATATTGCTAAATTCGATGATTTTTCATACGAAACAAAATGCAAGAAAACTTGCTTAAAATGCTATATTAGGCGACATTCTGAGATATGAAGGCTAAATCACATATCGTGATACTACATGAAATAGTATCGAAATATTGGTAAAAATGAATATATTTACGTAATATCAAACTACATGGAAAACGTGAAAAAAGTCACTATTTTACCAAATATGAGGATTTTATTTTCAAAACATAGAGCGAGGTTTCGTATTATTTGGATCCAAGAAAAGACATATGACAATGTTGTTTCCAATACAAATGATAAAAATCAATGTGTTTTCATTAGAATTTACTAAAACGTTCCTGATTTTCCGTTTATATTACCGATGGAAGATGTCGGTAAAACCGCTCTATTCCGGCTGAAACGTCGATATATGCAATAAAAACAGAACTTCTCCCCTTTTCAATCTCTTACCCAGTATTTTAACGAGAAACAAATAGTCGATTGAAAATGAAGTTTTTAAGGTTATTATCTAATCAATTATGTGTTTGCATCATTTTTACGTATATTTAGTGAATTAATACCCATAAACTGAAAATTCACAAAAACGTGGAAAAACGGCAAAATATTGCCTTATTCGATGATATTTTGTTTAAATCACATAGAGGAAAAGCGGATGATAAACGTCAAAATATTGCTAAATTCGATGATTTTTCGTACGAAACAAAATGCAAGAAAACTAGCTTAAAATGCTTTATTATGCGACATTCTGAGATTTGAAGGCCAAATCACATATCGTGATACTACATGAAGCAGTATCGAAATATTGGTAAAAACGAATATATTTACGTAAAATCACACTACATGGAAAACGTGAAAAAAGTCACTATTTTACCATATATGAGGATTTTAACTTCAAATCATAGAGCGAGGTTTCGTATCATTTAGATCCAAGAAAAGACATATGACAATGTTGTTTCCAATACAAATGATGAAAATCAATGTGTTTTCATTAGAATTAACTAAAATGTTCCTGATTTTCCGTTTATATTACCGATGGAAGATGTACACGAAAACCGCTCTATTCCAGCTGAAACGTCGATATATGCAATAAAAACAGAACTTCTCCCCTTTTCAATATCTTACTCAGTATTTTAACGAGAAACAAATAGATGATTGAAAGTGAAGTAATTAAGGTTAATTTCTAATCAATTATGTGTTTGCATCATTTATATTGAATAATTATTTAATTAATAACAATAAACTGAAAATTCACAAAAACGTGGAAAAACGGCAAAATATTGCCTAATTCGATGATATTTTGTTTAAATCACATTGAGAAAAAGAGGATGATAATCGTCAATATATTGCTAAATTCGATGATTTTTCGTACGAAACAAAATGCAAGAAAACTTGCTTAAAATGCTATATTATGCGACATTCTGAGATTTGAAGGCCAAATCACATATCGTGATACTACATGAAATAGTATCGAAATATTGGTAAAAATGAATATATTTACGTAATATCAAACTACATGGAAAACGTGAAAAAAGTCACTATTTTACCATATATGAGGATTTTAACTTCAAATCATTGAGCGAGGTTTCGTATTATTTAGATACAAGAAAAGACATATGACAACGTTGTTTCCAATACAAATGATAAAAATCAATGTGTTTTCATTAGAATTTACTAAAATGTTCCTGATTTTCCGTTTATATTACCGATGGAAGATGTACACGTAAAACCGCTCTATTCCGGCTGAAACGTCGATATATGCAATAAAAACAGAACTTCTTCCCTTTTTAATCTCTTACTCAGTATTTTAACGAGAAACAAATAGTCGATTGAAAATGAAGTTTTTAAGGTTCATAATCTAATCAATTATGTGTTTGCATCATTTTTACGTATATATAGTGAATTAATACCCGTAAACTGAAAATTCACAAAAACGTGGAAAAACGGCAAAATATTGCCTAATTCGATGATATTTTGTTTAAATCACATAGAGGAAAAGGGGATGATAAACGTCAAATTATTGCTAAATTCGATGATTTTTCGTACGAAACAAAACGCAAGAAAACTTGCTTAAAATGCTATATTATGCGACATTCTGAGATTTGAATGCCAAATCACATATCGTGATACTAAATGAAGTAGTATCGAAATATTGGTAAAAACGAATATATTTACGTAAAGTCACACTACATGGAAAACGTGAAAAAAGTCACTATTTTACCATATATGAGGATTTTAACTTCAAATCATAGAGCGAGGTTTCGTATTATTTAGATTCAAGAAAAGACATATGACAATGTTGTTTCCAATACAAATGATAAAAATCAATGTGTTTTCATTAGAATTTACTAAAATGTTCCTGATTTTCCGTTTATATTACCGATGGAAGATGTCGGTAAAACCGCTCTATTCCGGCTGAAACGTCGATATATGCAATAAAAACAGAACTTCTCCCCTTTTCAATCTCTTACTCAGTATTTTAACGAGAAACAAATAGTTGATTGAAAATGAAGTTTTTAAGGTTATTATCTAATCAATTATGTGTTTGCATGATTTTTACGTATATATAGTGAATTAATACCTATAAACTGAAAATTCACAAAAACGTGGAAAAACGGCAAAATATTGCCTAATTCGATGATATTTTGTTTAAATCACATTGAGAAAAAGGGGATGATAATCGTCAATATATTGCTAAATTCGATGATTTTTCGTACGAAACAAAATGCAAGAAAACTTGCTTAAAATGCTATATTATGCGACATTCTGAGATTTGAAGGCCAAATCACATATCGTGATACTACATGAAATAGTATCGAAATATTGGTAAAAATGAATATATTTACGTTATATCAAACTACATGGAAAACGTGAAAAAAGTCACTATATAACCAATTATGAGGATTTTAACTTCAAATCATAGAGCGAGGTTTCGTATTATTTAGATCCAAGAAAAGACATATGACAATGTTGTTTCCAATACAAATGATAAAAATCAATGTGTTTTCATTAGAATTTACTAAAATGTTCCTGATTTTCCGTTTATATTACCGATGGAAGATGTCGGTAAAACCGCTCTATTCCGGCTGAAACGTCGATATATGCAATAAAAACAGAACTTCTCCCCTTTTCAATCTCTTACTCAGTATTTTAACGAGAAACAAATAGTTGATTGAAAATGAAGTTTTTAAGGTTATTATCTAATCAATTATGTGTTTGCATCATTTTTACGTATATATCGTGAATTAATACCCATAAACTGAAAATTCACAAAAACGTGGAAAAACGGCAAAATATTGCCTAATTCGATGATATTTTGTTTAAATCACATTGAGAAAAAGGGGATGATAATCGTCAATATATTGCTAAATTCGATGATTTTTCGTACGAAACAAAATGCAAGAAAACTTGCTTAAAATGCTATATTATGCGACGTTCTGAGATTTGAAGGCCAAATCACATATCGTGATACTACATGAAATAGTATCGAAATATTGGTAAAACTGAATATATTTACGTAATATCAAACTACATAGAAAACGTGAAAAAAGTCACTATTTTACCATATATGAGGATTTTAACTTCAACTCATAGAGCGAGGTTTCGTATTATTTAGATACAAGAAAAGACATATGACAATGTTGTTTCCAATACAAATGATAAAAATCAATGTGTTTTCATTAGAATTTACTAAAATGTTCCTGATTTTCCGTTTATATTACCGATGGAAGATGTACACGTAAAACCGCTCTATTCCGGCTGAAACGTCGATATGTGCAATAAAAACAGAACTTCTCCCCTTTTCAATCTCTTACTCAGTATTTTAACGAGAAACAAATAGTCGATTGAAAATGAAGTTTTTAAGGTTATTATCTAATCAATTATGTGTTTGCATCATTTTTACGTATATATAGTGAATTAATACCCGTAAACTGAAAATTCACAAAAACGTGGAAAAACGGCAAAATATTGCCTAATTCGATGATATTTTGTTTAAATCACATAAAGGAAAAGGGGATGATAATCGTCAATATATTGCTAAATTCGATGATTTTTCGTACGAAACAAAATGCAAGAAAACTTGCTTAAAATGCTATATTATGCGACATTCTGAGATTTGAAGGCCAAATCACATATCGTGATACTACATGAAATAGTATCGAAATATTGGTAAAAATGAATATATTTACGTAATATCAAACTACATGGAAAACGTGAAAAAAGTCACTATATAATCAATTATGAGGATTTTAACTTCAAATCATAGAGCGAGGTTTCGTATTATTTAGATCCAAGAAAAGACATATGACAATGTTGTTTCCAATACAAATGATAAAAATCAATGTGTTTTCATTAGAATTTACTAAAATGTTCCTGATTTTCCGTTTATATTACCGATGGAAGATGTCGGTAAAACCGCTCTATTCCGGCTGAAACGTCGATATATGCAATAAAAACAGAACTTCTCCCCTTTTCAATCTCTTACTCAGTATTTTAACGAGAAACAAATAGTCGATTGAAAATGAAGTTTTTAAGGTTATTATCTAATCAATTATGTGTTTGCATCATTTTTACGTATATATAGTGAATTAATACCCGTAAACTGAAAATTCACAAAAACGTGGAAAAACGGCAAAATATTGCCTAATTCGATGATATTTTGTTTAAATCACATAAAGGAAAAGGGGATGATAAACGTCAAAATATTGCTAAATTCGATGATTTTTCGTACGAAACAAAATGCAAGAAAACTCGCTTAAAATGCTTTATTATGCGACATTCTGAGATTTGAAGGCCAAATCACATATCGTGATACTACATGAAGTAGTATCGAAATATTGGTAAAAACGAATATATTTACGTAAAATCACACTACATGGAAAACGTGAAAAAAGTCACTATTTTACCATATATGAGGATTTTAACTTCAAATCATAGAGCGAGGTTTCGTATTATTTAGATCCAAGAAAAGACATGACAATGTTGTTTCCAATACAAATGATGAAAATATATGTGTTTTCATTAGAATTACCTAAAATGTTCCTGATTTTCCGTTAATATTACCGATGGAAGATGTACACGAAAACCGCTCTATTCCAGCTGAAACGTCGATATATGCAATAAAAACAGAACTTCTCCCCTTTTCAATATCTTACTCAGTATTTTAACGAGAAACAAAAAGATGATTGAAAGTGAAGTAATTAAGGTTAATTTCTAATCAATTATGTGTTTGCATCATTTATATTGAATAATTAATTAATTAATAACAATAAACTGAAAATTCACAAAAACGTGGAAAAACGGCAAAATATTGCCTAATTCGATGATATTTTGTTTAAATCACAGAAAGGAAAAGGGGATGATAAACGTCAAAATATTGCTAAATTCGATGATTTTTCATACGAAACAAAATGCAAGAAAACTTGCTTAAAATGCTATATTAGGCGACATTCTGAGATATGAAGGCTAAATCACATATCGTGATACTACATGAAATAGTATCGAAATATTGGTAAAAATGAATATATTTACGTAATATCAAACTACATGGAAAACGTGAAAAAAGTCACTATTTTACCAAATATGAGGATTTTATTTTCAAAACATAGAGCGAGGTTTCGTATTATTTGGATCCAAGAAAAGACATATGACAATGTTGTTTCCAATACAAATGATAAAAATCAATGTGTTTTCATTAGAATTTACTAAAACGTTCCTGATTTTCCGTTTATATTACCGATGGAAGATGTCGGTAAAACCGCTCTATTCCGGCTGAAACGTCGATATATGCAATAAAAACAGAACTTCTCCCCTTTTCAATCTCTTACCCAGTATTTTAACGAGAAACAAATAGTCGATTGAAAATGAAGTTTTTAAGGTTATTATCTAATCAATTATGTGTTTGCATCATTTTTACGTATATATAGTGAATTAATACCCATAAACTGAAAATTCACAAAAACGTGGAAAAACGGCAAAATATTGCCTTATTCGATGATATTTTGTTTAAATCACATAGAGGAAAAGCGGATGATAAACGTCAAAATATTGCTAAATTCGATGATTTTTCGTACGAAACAAAATGCAAGAAAACTAGCTTAAAATGCTATATTATGCGACATTCTGAGATTTGAAGGCCAAATCACATATCGTGATACTACATGAAGCAGTATCGAAATATTGGTAAAAACGAATATATTTACGTAAAATCACACTACATGGAAAACGTGAAAAAAGTCACTATTTTACCATATATGAGGATTTTAACTTCAAATCATAGAGCGAGGTTTCGTATCATTTAGATCCAAGAAAAGACATATGACAATGTTGTTTCCAATACAAATGATGAAAATCAATGTGTTTTCATTAGAATTAACTAAAATGTTCCTGATTTTCCGTTTATATTACCGATGGAAGATGTACACGAAAACCGCTCTATTCCAGCTGAAACGTCGATATATGCAATAAAAACAGAACTTCTTCCCTTTTTAATCTCTTACTCAGTATTTTAACGAGAAACAAATAGTCGATTGAAAATGAAGTTTTTAAGGTTATTATCTAATCAATTATGTGTTTGCATCATTTTTACGTATATATAGTGAATTAATACCCGTAAACTGAAAATTCACAAAAACGTGGAAAAACGGCAAAATATTGCCTAATTCGATGATATTTTGTTTAAATCACATAGAGGAAAAGGGGATGATAAACGTCAAATTATTGCTAAATTCGATGATTTTTCGTACGAAACAAAACGCAAGAAAACTTGCTTAAAATGCTATATTATGCGACATTCTGAGATTTGAATGCCAAATCACATATCGTGATACTAAATGAAGTAGTATCGAAATATTGGTAAAAACGAATATATTTACGTAAAGTCACACTACATGGAAAACGTGAAAAAAGTCACTATTTTACCATATATGAGGATTTTAACTTCAAATCATAGAGCGAGGTTTCGTATTATTTAGATTCAAGAAAAGACATATGACAATGTTGTTTCCAATACAAATGATAAAAATCAATGTGTTTTCATTAGAATTTACTAAAATGTTCCTGATTTTCCGTTTATATTACCGATGGAAGATGTCGGTAAAACCGCTCTATTCCGGCTGAAACGTCGATATATGCAATAAAAACAGAACTTCTCCCCTTTTCAATCTCTTACTCAGTATTTTAACGAGAAACAAATAGTTGATTGAAAATGAAGTTTTTAAGGTTATTATCTAATCAATTATGTGTTTGCATGATTTTTACGTATATAGTGAATTAATACCTATAAACTGAAAATTCACAAAAACGTGGAAAAACGGCAAAATATTGCCTAATTCGATGATATTTTGTTTAAATCACATTGAGAAAAAGGGGATGATAATCGTCAATATATTGCTAAATTCGATGATTTTTCGTACGAAACAAAATGCAAGAAAACTTGCTTAAAATGCTATATTATGCGACATTCTGAGATTTGAAGGCCAAATCACATATCGTGATACTACATGAAATAGTATCGAAATATTGGTAAAAATGAATATATTTACGTTATATCAAACTACATGGAAAACGTGAAAAAAGTCACTATATAACCAATTATGAGGATTTTAACTTCAAATCATAGAGCGAGGTTTCGTATTATTTAGATCCAAGAAAAGACATATGACAATGTTGTTTCCAATACAAATGATAAAAATCAATGTGTTTTCATTAGAATTTACTAAAATGTTCCTGATTTTCCGTTTATATTACCGATGGAAGATGTCGGTAAAACCGCTCTATTCCGGCTGAAACGTCGATATATGCAATAAAAACAGAACTTCTCCCCTTTTCAATCTCTTACTCAGTATTTTAACGAGAAACAAATAGTTGATTGAAAATGAAGTTTTTAAGGTTATTATCTAATCAATTATGTGTTTGCATCATTTTTACGTATATATCGTGAATTAATACCCATAAACTGAAAATTCACAAAAACGTGGAAAAACGGCAAAATATTGCCTAATTCGATGATATTTTGTTTAAATCACATTGAGAAAAAGGGGATGATAATCGTCAATATATTGCTAAATTCGATGATTTTTCGTACGAAACAAAATGCAAGAAAACTTGCTTAAAATGCTATATTATGCGACGTTCTGAGATTTGAAGGCCAAATCACATATCGTGATACTACATGAAATAGTATCGAAATATTGGTAAAAATGAATATATTTACGTAATATCAAACTACATAGAAAACGTGAAAAAAGTCACTATTTTACCATATATGAGGATTTTAACTTCAAATCATAGAGCGAGGTTTCGTATTATTTAGATACAAGAAAAGACATATGACAATGTTGTTTCGAATACAAATGATAAAAATCAATGTGTTTTCATTAGAATTTACTAAAATGTTCCTGATTTTCCGTTTATATTACCGATGGAAGATGTACACGTAAAACCGCTCTATTCCGGCTGAAACGTCGATATGTGCAATAAAAACAGAACTTCTCCCCTTTTCAATCTCTTACTCAGTATTTTAACGAGAAACAAATAGTCGATTGAAAATGAAGTTTTTAAGGTTATTATCTAATCAATTATGTGTTTGCATCATTTTTACGTATATATAGTGAATTAATACCCGTAAACTGAAAATTCACAAAAACGTGGAAAAACGGCAAAATATTGCCTAATTCGATGATATTTTGTTTAAATCACATAAAGGAAAAGGGGATGATAATCGTCAATATATTGCTAAATTCGATGATTTTTCGTACGAAACAAAATGCAAGAAAACTTGCTTAAAATGCTATATTATGCGACATTCTGAGATTTGAAGGCCAAATCACATATCGTGATACTACATGAAATAGTATCGAAATATTGGTAAAAATGAATATATTTACGTAATATCAAACTACATGGAAAACGTGAAAAAAGTCACTATATAACCAATTATGAGGATTTTAACTTCAAATCATAGAGCGAGGTTTCGTATTATTTAGATCCAAGAAAAGACATATGACAATGTTGTTTCCAATACAAATGATAAAAATCAATGTGTTTTCATTAGAATTTACTAAAATGTTCCTGATTTTCCGTTTATATTACCGATGGAAGATGTCGGTAAAACCGCTCTATTCCGGCTGAAACGTCGATATATGCAATAAAAACAGAACTTCTCCCCTTTTCAATCTCTTACTCAGTATTTTAACGAGAAACAAATAGTTGATTGAAAATGAAGTTTTTAAGGTTATTATCTAATCAATTATGTGTTTGCATCATTTTTACGTATATATAGTGAATTAATACCCATAAACTGAAAATTCACAAAAACGTGGAAAAACGGCAAAATATTGCCTAATTCGATGATATTTTGTTTAAATCACATTGAGAAAAAGGGGATGATAATCGTCAATATATTGCTAAATTCGATGATTTTTCGTACGAAACAAAATGCAAGAAAACTTGCTTAAAATGCTATATTATGCGACGTTCTGAGATTTGAAGGCCAAATCACATATCGTGATACTACATGAAATAGTATCGAAATATTGGTAAAAATGAATATATTTACGTAATATCAAACTACATGGAAAACGTGAAAAAAGTCACTATTTTACCATATATGAGGATTTTAACTTCAAATCATAGAGCGAGGTTTCGTATTATTTAGATACAAGAAAAGACATATGACAATGTTGTTTCCAATACAAATGATAAAAATCAATGTGTTTTCATTAGAATTTACTAAAATGTTCCTGATTTTCCGTTTATATTACCGATGGAAGATGTACACGTAAAACCGCTCTATTCCGGCTGAAACGTCGATATGTGCAATAAAAACAGAACTTCTCCCCTTTTCAATCTCTTACTCAGTATTTTAACGAGAAACAAATAGTCGATTGAAAATGAAGTTTTTAAGGTTATTATCTAATCAATTATGTGTTTGCATCATTTTTACGTATATATAGTGAATTAATACCCGTAAACTGAAAATTCACAAAAACGTGGAAAAACGGCAAAATATTGCCTAATTCGATGATATTTTGTTTAAATCACATAAAGGAAAAGGGGATGATAAACGTCAAAATATTGCTAAATTCGATGATTTTTCGTACGAAACAAAATGCAAGAAAACTCGCTTAAAATGCTTTATTATGCGACATTCTGAGATTTGAAGGCCAAATCAAATATCGTGATACTACATGAAGTAGTATCGAAATATTGGTAAAAACGAATATATTTACGTAAAATCACACTACATGGAAAACGTGAAAAAGTCACTATTTTACCATATATGAGGATTTTAACTTCAAATCATAGAGCGAGGTTTCGTATTATTTAGATCCAAGAAAAGACATGACAATGTTGTTTCCAATACAAATGATGAAAATCAATGTGTTTTCATTAGAATTACCTAAAATGTTCCTGATTTTCCGTTTATATTACCGATGGAAGATGTACACGAAAACCGCTCTATTCCAGCTGAAACGTCGATATATGCAATAAAAACAGAACTTCTCCCCTTTTCAATATCTTACTCAGTATTTTAACGAGAAACAAATAGATGATTGAAAGTGAAGTAATTAAGGTTAATTTCTAATCAATTATGTGTTTGCATCATTTATATTGAATAATTAATTAATTAATAACAATAAACTGAAAATTCACAAAACGTGGAAAAACGGCAAAATATTGCCTAATTCGATGATATTTTGTTTAAATCACTTTGAGAAAAAGGGGATG
Organism: Procambarus clarkii; assembly: GCF_040958095.1. Taxonomy (NCBI): domain Eukaryota; kingdom Metazoa; phylum Arthropoda; class Malacostraca; order Decapoda; family Cambaridae; genus Procambarus; species Procambarus clarkii. Next base: position 50,513,436 of record NC_091162.1, on the reverse strand, counting down.
ATAATCGTCAATATATTGCTAAATTCGATGATTTTTCGTACGAAACAAAATGCAAGAAAACTTGCTTAAAATGCTATATTATGCGACATTCTGAGATTTGAAGGCCAAATCACATATCGTGATACTACATGAAATAGTATCGAAATATTGGTAAAAATGAATATATTTACGTAATATCAAACTACATGGAAAACGTGAAAAATGTCACTAATTTACCATATATGAGGATTTTAACTTCAAATCATAGAGCGAGGTTTCGTATTATTTAGATACAAGAAAAGACATATGACAATGTTGTTTCCAATACAAATGATAAAAATCAATGTGTTTTCATTAGAATTTACTAAAATGTTCCTGATTTTCCGTTTATATTACCGATGGAAGATGTACACGTAAAACCGCTCTATTCCGGATGAAACGTCGATATATGCAATAAAAACAGAACTTCTCCCCTTTTTAATCTCTTACTCAGCATTTTAACGAGAAACAAATAGTCGATTGAAAATGAAGTTTTTTAGGTTATTATCTAATCAATTATGTGTTTGCATCATTTTTACGTATATATAGTGAATTAATACCCGTAAACTGAAAATTCACAAAAACGTGGAAAAACGGCAAAATATTGCCTAATTCGATGATATTTTGTTTAAATCACATATAGGAAAAGGGGATGATAAACGTCAAAATATTGCTAAATTCGATGATTTTTCGTACGAAACAAAATGCAAGAAAACTCGCTTAAAATGCTTTATTATGCGACATTCTGAGATTTGAATGTCAAATCACATATCGTGATACTAAATGAAGTAGTATCGAAATATTGGTAAAAACGAATATATTTACGTAAAGTCACACTACATGGAAAACGTGAAAAAAGTCACTATTTTACCATATATGAGGATTTTAACTTCAAATCATAGAGCGAGGTTTCGTATTATTTAGATCCAAGAAAAGACATGACAATGTTGTTTCCAATACAAATTATGAAAATATATGTGTTTTCATTAGAATTACCTAAAATGTTCCTGATTTTCCGTTAATATTACCGATGGAAGATGTACACGAAAACCGCTCTATTCCAGCTGAAACGTCGATATATGCAATAAAAACAGAACTTCTCCCCTTTTCAATATCTTACTCAGTATTTTAACGAGAAACAAAAAGATGATTGAAAGTGAAGTAATTAAGGTTAATTTCTAATCAATTATGTGTTTGCATCATTTATATTGAATAATTAATTAATTAATAACAATAAACTGAAAATTCACAAAAACGTGGAAAAACGGCAAAATATTGCCTAATTCGATGATATTTTGTTTAAATCACAGAAAGGAAAAGGGGATGATAAACGTCAAAATATTGCTAAATTCGATGATTTTTCATACGAAACAAAATGCAAGAAAACTTGCTTAAAATGCTATATTAGGCGACATTCTGAGATTTGAAGGCTAAATCACATATCGTGATACTACATGAAATAGTATCGAAATATTGGTAAAAATGAATATATTTACGTAATATCAAACTACATGGAAAACGTGAAAAAAGTCACTATTTTACCAAATATGAGGATTTTATTTTCAAAACATAGAGCGAGGTTTCGTATTATTTAGATCCAAGAAAAGACATATGACAATGTTGTTTCCAATACAAATGATAAAAATCAATGTGTTTTCATTAGAATTTACTAAAACGTTCCTGATTTTCCGTTTATATTACCGATGGAAGATGTCGGTAAAACCGCTCTATTCCGGCTGAAACGTCGATATATGCAATAAAAACAGAACTTCTCCCCTTTTCAATCTCTTACCCAGTATTTTAACGAGAAACAAATAGTCGATTGAAAATGAAGTTTTTAAGGTTATTATCTAATCAATTATGTGTTTGCATCATTTTTACGTATATATAGTGAATTAATACCCATAAACTGAAAATTCACAAAAACGTGGAAAAACGGCAAAATATTGCCTTATTCGATGATATTTTGTTTAAATCACATAGAGGAAAAGGGGATGATAAACGTCAAAATATTGCTAAATTCGATGATTTTTCGTACGAAACAAAATGCAAGAAAACTAGCTTAAAATGCTTTATTATGCGACATTCTGAGATTTGAAGGCCAAATCACATATCGTGATACTACATGAAGCAGTATCGAAATATTGGTAAAAACGAATATATTTACGTAAAATCACACTACATGGAAAACGTGAAAAAAGTCACTATTTTACCATATATGAGGATTTTAACTTCAAATCATAGAGCGAGGTTTCGTATCATTTAGATCCAAGAAAAGACATATGACAATGTTGTTTCCAATACAAATGATGAAAATCAATGTGTTTTCATTAGAATTAACTAAAATGTTCCTGATTTTCCGTTTATATTACCGATGGAAGATGTACACGAAAACCGCTCTATTCCAGCTGAAACGTCGATATATGCAATAAAAACAGAACTTCTCCCCTTTTCAATATCTTACTCAGTATTTTAACGAGAAACAAATAGATGATTGAAAGTGAAGTAATTAAGGTTAATTTCTAATCAATTATGTGTTTGCATCATTTATATTGAATAATTATTTAATTAATAACAATAAACTGAAAATTCACAAAAACGTGGAAAAACGGCAAAATATTGCCTAATTCGATGATATTTTGTTTAAATCACATTGAGAAAAAGAGGATGATAATCGTCAATATATTGCTAAATTCGATGATTTTTCGTACGAAACAAAATGCAAGAAAACTTGCTTAAAATGCTATATTATGCGACATTCTGAGATTTGAAGGCCAAATCACATATCGTGATACTACATGAAATAGTATCGAAATATTGGTAAAAATGAATATATTTACGTAATATCAAACTACATGGAAAACGTGAAAAAAGTCACTATTTTACCATATATGAGGATTTTAACTTCAAATCATTGAGCGAGGTTTCGTATTATTTAGATACAAGAAAAGACATATGACAACGTTGTTTCCAATACAAATGATACAAATCAATGTGTTTTCATTAGAATTTACTAAAATGTTCCTGATTTTCCGTTTATATTACCGATGGAAGATGTACACGTAAAACCGCTCTATTCCGGCTGAAACGTCGATATATGCAATAAAAACAGAACTTCTTCCCTTTTTAATCTCTTACTCAGTATTTTAACGAGAAACAAATAGTCGATTGAAAATGAAGTTTTTAAGGTTATTATCTAATCAATTATGTGTTTGCATCATTTTTACGTATATATAGTGAATTAATACCCGTAAACTGAAAATTCACAAAAACGTGGAAAAACGGCAAAATATTGCCTAATTCGATGATATTTTGTTTAAATCACATAGAGGAAAAGGGGATGATAAACGTCAAATTATTGCTAAATTCGATGATTTTTCGTACGAAACAAAACGCAAGAAAACTTGCTTAAAATGCTATATTATGCGACATTCTGAGATTTGAATGCCAAATCACATATCGTGATACTAAATGAAGTAGTATCGAAATATTGGTAAAAACGAATATATTTACGTAAAGTCACACTACATGGAAAACGTGAAAAAAGTCACTATTTTACCATATATGAGGATTTTAACTTCAAATCATAGAGCGAGGTTTCGTATTATTTAGATTCAAGAAAAGACATATGACAATGTTGTTTCCAATACAAATGATAAAAATCAATGTGTTTTCATTAGAATTTACTAAAATGTTCCTGATTTTCCGTTTATATTACCGATGGAAGATGTCGGTAAAACCGCTCTATTCCGGCTGAAACGTCGATATATGCAATAAAAACAGAACTTCTCCCCTTTTCAATCTCTTACTCAGTATTTTAACGAGAAACAAATAGTTGATTGAAAATGAAGTTTTTAAGGTTATTATCTAATCAATTATGTGTTTGCATGATTTTTACGTATATATAGTGAATTAATACCTATAAACTGAAAATTCACAAAAACGTGGAAAAACGGCAAAATATTGCCTAATTCGATGATATTTTGTTTAAATCACATTGAGAAAAAGGGGATGATAATCGTCAATATATTGCTAAATTCGATGATTTTTCGTACGAAACAAAATGCAAGAAAACTTTCTTAAAATGCTATATTATGCGACATTCTGGGATTTGAAGGCCAAATCACATATCGTGATACTACATGAAATAGTATCGAAATATTGGTAAAAATGAATATATTTACGTTATATCAAACTACATGGAAAACGTGAAAAAAGTCACTATATAACCAATTATGAGGATTTTAACTTCAAATCATAGAGCGAGGTTTCGTATTCTTTAGATCCAAGAAAAGACATATGACAATGTTGTTTCCAATACAAATGATAAAAATCAATGTGTTTTCATTAGAATTTACTAAAATGTTCCTGATTTTCCGTTTATATTACCGATGGAAGATGTCGGTAAAACCGCTCTATTCCGGCTGAAACGTCGATATATGCAATAAAAACAGAACTTCTCCCCATTTCAATCTCTTACTCAGTATTTTAACGAGAAACAAATAGTTGATTGAAAATGAAGTTTTTAAGGTTATTATCTAATCAATTATGTGTTTGCATCATTTTTACGTATATATCGTGAATTAATACCCATAAACTGAAAATTCACAAAAACGTGGAAAAACGGCAAAATATTGCCTAATTCGATGATATTTTGTTTAAATCACATTGAGAAAAAGGGGATGATAATCGTCAATATATTGCTAAATTCGATGATTTTTCGTACGAAACAAAATGCAAGAAAACTTGCTTAAAATGCTATATTATGCGACGTTCTGAGATTTGAAGGCCAAATCACATATCGTGATACTACATGAAATAGTATCGAAATATTGGTAAAAATGAATATATTTACGTAATATCAAACTACATGGAAAACGTGAAAAAAGTCACTATTTTACCATATATGAGGATTTTAACTTCAAATCATAGAGCGAGGTTTCGTATTATTTAGATACAAGAAAAGACATATGACAATGTTGTTTCCAATACAAATGATAAAAATCAATGTGTTTTCATTAGAATTTACTAAAATGTTCCTGATTTTCCGTTTATATTACCGATGGAAGATGTACACGTAAAACCGCTCTATTCCGGCTGAAACGTCGATATGTGCAATAAAAACAGAACTTCTCCCCTTTTCAATCTCTTACTCAGTATTTTAACGAGAAACAAATAGTCGATTGAAAATGAAGTTTTTAAGGTTATTATCTAATCAATTATGTGTTTGCATCATTTTTGCGTATATATAGTGAATTAATACCCGTAAACTGAAAATTCACAAAAACGTGGAAAAACGGCAAAATATTGCCTAATTCGATGATATTTTGCTTAAATCACAAAGGAAAAGGGGATGATAATCGTCAATATATTGCTAAATTCGATGATTTTTCGTACGAAACAAAATGCAAGAAAACTTGCTTAAAATGCTATATTATGCGACATTCTGAGATTTGAAGGCCAAATCACATATCGTGATACTACATGAAATAGTATCGAAATATTGGTAAAAATGAATATATTTACGTAATATCAAACTACATGGAAAACGTGAAAAACGTCACTATATAACCAATTATGAGGATTTTAACTTCAAATCATAGAGCGAGGTTTCGTATTATTTAGATCCAAGAAAAGACATATGACAATGTTGTTTCCAATACAAATGATAAAAATCAATGTGTTTTCATTAGAATTTACTAAAACGTTCCTGATTTTCCGTTTATATTACCGATGGAAGATGTCGGTAAAACCGCTCTATTCCGGCTGAAACGTCGATATATGCAATAAAAACAGAACTTCTCCCCTTTTCAATCTCTTACCCAGTATTTTAACGAGAAACAAATAGTCGATTGAAAATGAAGTTTTTAAGGTTATTATCTAATCAATTATGTGTTTGCATCATTTTTACGTATATATAGTGAATTAATACCCATAAACTGAAAATTCACAAAAACGTGGAAAAACGGCAAAATATTGCCTTATTCGATGATATTTTGTTTAAATCACATAGAGGAAAAGGGGATGATAAACGTCAAAATATTGCTAAATTCGATGATTTTTCGTACGAAACAAAATGCAAGAAAACTAGCTTAAAATGCTTTATTATGCGACATTCTGAGATTTGAAGGCCAAATCACATATCGTGATACTACATGAAGCAGTATCGAAATATTGGTAAAAACGAATATATTTACGTAAAATCACACTACATGGAAAACGTGAAAAAAGTCACTATTTTACCATATATGAGGATTTTAACTTCAAATCATAGAGCGAGGTTTCGTATCATTTAGATCCAAGAAAAGACATATGACAATGTTGTTTCCAATACAAATGATGAAAATCAATGTGTTTTCATTAGAATTAACTAAAATGTTCCTGATTTTCCGTTTATATTACCGATGGAAGATGTACACGAAAACCGCTCTATTCCAGCTGAAACGTCGATATATGCAATAAAAACAGAACTTCTCCCCTTTTCAATATCTTACTCAGTATTTTAACGAGAAACAAATAGATGATTGAAAGTGAAGTAATTAAGGTTAATTTCTAATCAATTATGTGTTTGCATCATTTATATTGAATAATTATTTAATTAATAACAATAAACTGAAAATTCACAAAAACGTGGAAAAACGGCAAAATATTGCCTAATTCGATGATATTTTGTTTAAATCACATTGAGAAAAAGAGGATGATAATCGTCAATATATTGCTAAATTCGATGATTTTTCGTACGAAACAAAATGCAAGAAAACTTGCTTAAAATGCTATATTATGCGACATTCTGAGATTTGAAGGCCAAATCACATATCGTGATACTACATGAAATAGTATCGAAATATTGGTAAAAATGAATATATTTACGTAATATCAAACTACATGGAAAACGTGAAAAAAGTCACTATTTTACCATATATGAGGATTTTAACTTCAAATCATTGAGCGAGGTTTCGTATTATTTAGATACAAGAAAAGACATATGACAACGTTGTTTCCAATACAAATGATACAAATCAATGTGTTTTCATTAGAATTTACTAAAATGTTCCTGATTTTCCGTTTATATTACCGATGGAAGATGTACACGTAAAACCGCTCTATTCCGGCTGAAACGTCGATATATGCAATAAAAACAGAACTTCTTCCCTTTTTAATCTCTTACTCAGTATTTTAACGAGAAACAAATAGTCGATTGAAAATGAAGTTTTTAAGGTTATTATCTAATCAATTATGTGTTTGCATCATTTTTACGTATATATAGTGAATTAATACCCGTAAACTGAAAATTCACAAAAACGTGGAAAAACGGCAAAATATTGCCTAATTCGATGATATTTTGTTTAAATCACATAGAGGAAAAGGGGATGATAAACGTCAAATTATTGCTAAATTCGATGATTTTTCGTACGAAACAAAACGCAAGAAAACTTGCTTAAAATGCTATATTATGCGACATTCTGAGATTTGAATGCCAAATCACATATCGTGATACTAAATGAAGTAGTATCGAAATATTGGTAAAAACGAATATATTTACGTAAAGTCACACTACATGGAAAACGTGAAAAAAGTCACTATTTTACCATATATGAGGATTTTAACTTCAAATCATAGAGCGAGGTTTCGTATTATTTAGATTCAAGAAAAGACATATGACAATGTTGTTTCCAATACAAATGATAAAAATCAATGTGTTTTCATTAGAATTTACTAAAATGTTCCTGATTTTCCGTTTATATTACCGATGGAAGATGTCGGTAAAACCGCTCTATTCCGGCTGAAACGTCGATATATGCAATAAAAACAGAACTTCTCCCCTTTTCAATCTCTTACTCAGTATTTTAACGAGAATCAAATAGTTGATTGAAAATGAAGTTTTTAAGGTTATTATCTAATCAATTATGTGTTTGCATGATTTTTACGTATATATAGTGAATTAATACCTATAAACTGAAAATTCACAAAAACGTGGAAAAACGGCAAAATATTGCCTAATTCGATGATATTTTGTTTAAATCACATTGAGAAAAAGGGGATGATAATCGTCAATATATTGCTAAATTCGATGATTTTTCGTACGAAACAAAATGCAAGAAAACTTGCTTAAAATGCTATATTATGCGACATTCTGGGATTTGAAGGCCAAATCACATATCGTGATACTACATGAAATAGTATCGAAATATTGGTAAAAATGAATATATTTACGTTATATCAAACTACATGGAAAACGTGAAAAAAGTCACTATATAACCAATTATGAGGATTTTAACTTCAAATCATAGAGCGAGGTTTCGTATTCTTTAGATCCAAGAAAAGACATATGACAATGTTGTTTCCAATACAAATGATAAAAATCAATGTGTTTTCATTAGAATTTACTAAAATGTTCCTGATTTTCCGTTTATATTACCGATGGAAGATGTCGGTAAAACCGCTCTATTCCGGCTGAAACGTCGATATATGCAATAAAAACAGAACTTCTCCCCATTTCAATCTCTTACTCAGTATTTTAACGAGAAACAAATAGTTGATTGAAAATGAAGTTTTTAAGGTTATTATCTAATCAATTATGTGTTTGCATCATTTTTACGTATATATCGTGAATTAATACCCATAAACTGAAAATTCACAAAAACGTGGAAAAACGGCAAAATATTGCCTAATTCGATGATATTTTGTTTAAATCACATTGAGAAAAAGGGGATGATAATCGTCAATATATTGCTAAATTCGATGATTTTTCGTACGAAACAAAATGCAAGAAAACTTGCTTAAAATGCTATATTATGCGACGTTCTGAGATTTGAAGGCCAAATCACATATCGTGATACTACATGAAATAGTATCGAAATATTGGTAAAAATGAATATATTTACGTAATATCAAACTACATGGAAAACGTGAAAAAAGTCACTATTTTACCATATATGAGGATTTTAACTTCAAATCATAGAGCGAGGTTTCGTATTATTTAGATACAAGAAAAGACATATGACAATGTTGTTTCCAATACAAATGATAAAAATCAATGTGTTTTCATTAGAATTTACTAAAATGTTCCTGATTTTCCGTTTATATTACCGATGGAAGATGTACACGTAAAACCGCTCTATTCCGGCTGAAACGTCGATATGTGCAATAAAAACAGAACTTCTCCCCTTTTCAATCTCTTACTCAGTATTTTAACGAGAAACAAATAGTCGATTGAAAATGAAGTTTTTAAGGTTATTATCTAATCAATTATGTGTTTGCATCATTTTTGCGTATATATAGTGAATTAATACCCGTAAACTGAAAATTCACAAAAACGTGGAAAAACGGCAAAATATTGCCTAATTCGATGATATTTTGCTTAAATCACAAAGGAAAAGGGGATGATAATCGTCAATATATTGCTAAATTCGATGATTTTTCGTACGAAACAAAATGCAAGAAAACTTGCTTAAAATGCTATATTATGCGACATTCTGAGATTTGAAGGCCAAATCACATATCGTGATACTACATGAAATAGTATCGAAATATTGGTAAAAATGAATATATTTACGTAATATCAAACTACATGGAAAACGTGAAAAACGTCACTATATAACCAATTATGAGGATTTTAACTTCAAATCATAGAGCGAGGTTTCGTATTATTTAGATCCAAGAAAAGACATATGACAATGTTGTTTCCAATACAAATGATAAAAATCAATGTGTTTTCATTAGAATTTACTAAAATGTTCCTGATTTTCCGTTTATATTACCGATGGAAGATGTCGGTAAAACCGCTCTATTCCGGCTGAAACGTCGATATATGCAATAAAAACAGAACTTCTCCCCTTTTCAATCTCTTACTCAGTATTTTAACGAGAAACAAATAGTTGATTGAAAATGAAGTTTTTAAGGTTATTATCTAATCAATTATGTGTTTGCATCATTTTTACGTATATATAGTGAATTAATACCCATAAACTGAAAATTCACAAAAACGTGGAAAAACGGCAAAATATTGCCTAATTCGATGATATTTTGTTTAAATCACATTGAGAAAAAGGGGATGATAATCGTCAATATATTGCTAAATTCGATGATTTTTCGTACGAAACAAAATGCAAGAAAACTTGCTTAAAATGCTATATTATGCGACGTTCTGAGATTTGAAGGCCAAATCACATATCGTGATACTACATGAAATAGTATCGAAATATTGGTAAAAATGAATATATTTACGTAATATCAAACTACATGGAAAACGTGAAAAAAGTCACTATTTTACCATATATGAGGATTTTAACTTCAAATCATAGAGCGAGGTTTCGTATTATTTAGATACAAGAAAAGACATATGACAATGTTGTTTCCAATACAAATGATAAAAATCAATGTGTTTTCATTAGAATTTACTAAAATGTTCCTGATTTTCCGTTTATATTACCGATGGAAGATGTACACGTAAAACCGCTCTATTCCGGCTGAAACGTCGATATGTGCAATAAAAACAGAACTTCTCCCCTTTTCAATCTCTTACTCAGTATTTTAACGAGAAACAAATAGTCGATTGAAAATGAAGTTTTTAAGGTTATTATCTAATCAATTATGTGTTTGCATCATTTTTGCGTATATATAGTGAATTAATACCCGTAAACTGAAAATTCACAAAAACGTGGAAAAACGGCAAAATATTGCCTAATTCGATGATATTTTGCTTAAATCACAAAGGAAAAGGGGATGATAATCGTCAATATATTGCTAAATTCGATGATTTTTCGTACGAAACAAAATGCAAGAAAACTTGCTTAAAATGCTATATTATGCGACATTCTGAGATTTGAAGGCCAAATCACATATCGTGATACTACATGAAATAGTATCGAAATATTGGTAAAAATGAATATATTTACGTAATATCAAACTACATGGAAAACGTGAAAAAAGTCACTATATAACCAATTATGAGGATTTTAACTTCAAATCATAGAGCGAGGTTTCGTATTATTTAGATCCAAGAAAAGACATATGACAATGTTGTTTCCAATACAAATGATAAAAATCAATGTGTTTTCATTAGAATTTACTAAAATGTTCCTGATTTTCCGTTTATATTACCGATGGAAGATGTCGGTAAAACCGCTCTATTCCGGCTGAAACGTCGATATATGCAATAAAAACAGAACTTCTCCCCTTTTCAATCTCTTACTCAGTATTTTAACGAGAAACAAATAGTTGATTGAAAATGAAGTTTTTAAGGTTATTATCTAATCAATTATGTGTTTGCATCATTTTTACGTATATATAGTGAATTAATACCCATAAACTGAAAATTCACAAAAACGTGGAAAAACGGCAAAATATTGCCTAATTCGATGATATTTTGTTTAAATCACATTGAGAAAAAGGGGATGATAATCGTCAATATATTGCTAAATTCGATGATTTTTCGTACGAAACAAAATGCAAGAAAACTTGCTTAAAATGCTATATTATGCGACGTTCTGAGATTTGAAGGCCAAATCACATATCGTGATACTACATGAAATAGTATCGAAATATTGGTAAAAATGAATATATTTACGTAATATCAAACTACATGGAAAACGTGAAAAAAGTCACTATTTTACCATATATGAGGATTTTAACTTCAAATCATAGAGCGAGGTTTCGTATTATTTAGATACAAGAAAAGACATATGACAATGTTGTTTCCAATACAAATGATAAAAATCAATGTGTTTTCATTAGAATTTACTAAAATGTTCCTGATTTTCCGTTTATATTACCGATGGAAGATGTACACGTAAAACCGCTCTATTCCGGCTGAAACGTCGATATGTGCAATAAAAACAGAACTTCTCCCCTTTTCAATCTCTTACTCAGTATTTTAACGAGAAACAAATAGTCGATTGAAAATGAAGTTTTTAAGGTTATTATCTAATCAATTATGTGTTTGCATCATTTTTACGTATATATAGTGAATTAATACCCGTAAACTGAAAATTCACAAAAACGTGGAAAAACGGCAAAATATTGCCTAATTCGATGATATTTTGTTTAAATCACATAAAGGAAAAGGGGATGATAAACGTCAAAATATTGCTAAATTCGATGATTTTTCGTACGAAACAAAATGCAAGAAAACTCGCTTAAAATGCTTTATTATGCGACATTCTGAGATTTGAAGGCCAAATCAAATATCGTGATACTACATGAAGTAGTATCGAAATATTGGTAAAAACGAATATATTTACGTAAAATCACACTACATGGAAAACGTGAAAAAGTCACTATTTTACCATATATGAGGATTTTAACTTCAAATCATAGAGCGAGGTTTCGTATTATTTAGATCCAAGAAAAGACATGACAATGTTGTTTCCAATACAAATGATGAAAATCAATGTGTTTTCATTAGAATTACCTAAAATGTTCCTGATTTTCCGTTTATATTACCGATGGAAGATGTACACGAAAACCGCTCTATTCCAGCTGAAACGTCGATATATGCAATAAAAACAGAACTTCTCCCCTTTTCAATATCTTTCTCAGTATTTTAACGAGAAACAAATAGATGATTGAAAGTGAAGTAATTAAGGTTAATTTCTAATCAATTGTGTGTTTGCATCATTTATATTGAATAATTAATTAATTAATAACAATAAACTGAAAATTCACAAAAACGTGGAAAAACGGCAAAATATTGCCTAATTCGATGATATTTTGTTTAAATCAAATAAAAGAAAAGGGGATGATAAACGTCAAAATATTGCTAAATTCGATGATTTTTCGTACGAAACAAAATGCTAGAAAAACTTGCTTCAAATGCAATATTATGAGAAATTATGAGATTTGAAGGCTAAATCATATATCATGGTAATACATGAAATAGTATCGAAATATTGATAAAAATGAATATATTTACGTAATATCAAACTACATGAAAAACGTGAAAAAAGTCATTATTTTACCAAATTTGAGGATTTTAGCTTCAAATCATTGAGAGAGGTTTCGTATTATTTAGATCCAAGAAAAGACATATGACAATGTTGTTTCCAATACAAATGATGAAAATCAATATGTTTTCATTAGAATTAACTAAAATTTTCCTGACTTTCCGTTTATGTTACCGATGGAAGATGTACACTTGAAACCGCTCTAATCCGGCTGAAACGTCGATATATGCAATAAAAACAGAACTTCTTCCCTTTTCAATCTCTTACTCAGTATTTTAACGAGAAACAAACTATATATACGTAAAAATGATGCACACACATAAGTGATAAGATAATAACCTTAAAAACTTCATTTTCAATCAACTGTGTTTGCATCATTTTTACGTATATATAGTGAATTAATACCTATAAACTGAAAATTCACAAAAACGTGGAAAAACGGCAAAATATTGCCTAATTCGATGATATTTTGTTTAAATCACATTGAGAAAAAGGGGATAATGTTCAAAATGTTCATTGAGATAATGTTCAAAATATTGCAAAATTCGATGATTTTTCGTACGAAACAAAATGCAAGAAAACTTGCTTAAAATGCTATATTATGCGACATTCTGAGATTTGAAGGCCAAATCACATATCGTGATACTACATGAAGTAGTATCGAAATATTGGTAAAAACGAATATATTTACGTAATATCAAACTACATGGAAAACGTGAAAAAAGTCACTATTTTACCATATATGAGGATTTTAACTTCAAATCATAGAGCGAGGTTTCGTATTATTTAGATACAAGAAAAGACATATGACAATGTTGTTTCCAATACAAATGATAAAAATCAATGTGTTTTCATTAGAATTTACTAAAATGTTCCTGATTTTCCGTTTATATTACCGATGGAAGATGTACACGTAAAACCGCTCTATTCCGGCTGAAACGTCGATATATGCAATAAAAACAGAACTTCTCCCCTTTTCAATCTCTTACTCAGTATTTTAACGAGAAACAAATAGTTGATTGAAAATGAAGTTTTTAAGGTTATTATCTAATCAATTATGTGTTTGCATCATTTTTACGTATATATAGTGAATATACCCATAGACTGAAAATTCACAAAAACGTGGAAAAACGGCAAAATATTGCCTAATTCGATGATATTTTGTTTAAATCACATTGAGAAAAAGGGGATGATAATCGTCAATATATTGCTAAATTCGATGATTTTTCGTACGAAACAAAATGCAAGAAAACTTGCTTAAAATGCTATATTATGCGACATTCTGAGATTTGAAGGCCAAATCACATATCGTGATACTACATGAAATAGTATCGAAATATTGGTAAAAATGAATATATTTACGTAATATCAAACTACATGGAAAACGTGAAAAAAGTCACTATATAACCAATTATGAGGATTTTAACTTCAATTCATAGAGCGAGGTTTCGTATTATTTAGATCCAAGAAAAGACATATGACAATGTTGTTTCCAATACAAATGATAAAAATCAATGTGTTTTCATTAGAATTTACTAAAATGTTCCTGATTTTCCGTTTATATTACCGATGGAAGATGTCGGTAAAACCGCTCTATTCCTTCTGAAACGTCGATATATGCAATAAAAACAGAACTTCTCCCCTTTTCAATCTCTTACTCAGTATTTTAACGAGAAACAAATAGTCGATTGAAAATGAAGTTTTTAAGGTTATTATCTAATCAATTATGTGTTTGCATCATTTTTACGTATATATAGTGAATTAATACCCGTAAACTGAAAATTCACAAAAACGTGGAAAAACGGCAAAATATTGCCTAATTCGATGATATTTTGTTTAAATCACATAGAGGAAAAGGGGATGATAAACGTCAAAAAATATTGCTAAATTCGATGATTTTTCGTACGAAACAAAATGCAAGAAAACTTGCTTAAAATGCTTTATTATGCGACATTCTGAGATTTGAAGGCCAAATCACATATCGTGATACTACATGAAGTAGTATCGAAATATTGGTAAAATCGAATATATTTACGTAAAATCACACTACATGGAAAACGTGAAAAAAGTCACTATTTTACCATATATGAGGATTTTAACTTCAAATCATAGAGCGAGGTTTCGTATTATTTAGATCCAAGAAAAGACATGACAATGTTGTTTCCAATACAAATGATGAAAATCAATGTGTTTTCATTAGAATTACCTAAAATGTTCCTGATTTTCCGTTTATATTACCGATGGAAGATGTACACGAAAACCGCTCTATTCCAGCTGAAACGTCGATATATGCAATAAAAACAGAACTTCTCCCCTTTTCAATATCTTACTCAGTATTTTAACGAGAAACAAATAGATGATTGAAAGTGAAGTAATTAAGGTTAATTTCTAATCAATTATGTGTTTGCATCATTTATATTGAATAATTAATTAATTAATAACAATAAACTGAAAATTCACAAAAATGTGGAAAAACGGCAAAATATTGCCTAATTCGATGATATTTTGTTTATATCACATAAATGAAAAGGGGATGATAAACGTCAAAATATTGCTAAATTCGATGATTTTTCATACGAAACAAAATGCAAGAAAATTTGCTTAAAATGCTATATTATTCGACATTCTGAGATTTGAAAACCAAATCACATATCGTGATACTACATGAAATAGTATCGAAATATTGGTAAAAATGAATATATTTACGTAATATCAAACTACATGGAAAACGTGAAAAAAGTCACTATTTTACCATATATGAGGATTTTAATTTCAAATCATAGAGCGAGGTTTCGTATCATTTAGATCCAAGAAAAGACATATGACAATGTTGTTTCCAATACAAATGATGAAAATCAATGTGTTTTCATTAGAATTAACTAAAATGTTCCTGATTTTATGTTTATATTACCGATGGAAGATGTACACGAAAACCGCTCTATTCCAGCTGAAACGTCGATATATGCAATAAAAACAGAACTTCTCCCCTTTTCAATATCTTACTCAGTATTTTAACGAGAAACAAATAGATGATTGAAAGTGAAGTAATTAAGGTAAATTTCTAATCAATTATGTGTTTGCATCATTTATATTGAATAATTAATTAATTAATAACAATAAACTGAAAATTCACAAAAACGTGGAAAAACGGCAAAATATTGCCTAATTCGATGATATTTTGTTTAAATCACATAAAGGAAAAGGGGATGATAAACGTCAAAATATTGCTAAATTCGATGATTTTTCGTACGAAACAAAATGCAAGAAAACTTGCTTAAAATGCTATATTATGCGACATTCTGAGATTTGAAGGCCAAATCACATATCGTGATACTACATGAAATAGCATCGAAATATTGGTAAAAATGAATATATTTACGTAATATCAAACTACATGGAAAACGTGAAAAAAGTCACTATTTTACCAAATATGAGGATTTTATTTTCAAATCATAGAGCGAGGTTTCGTATTATTTAGATCCAAGAAAAGACATATGACAATGTTGTTTCCAATACAAATGATAAAAATCAATGTGTTTTCATTAGAATTTACTAAAATGTTCCTGATTTTCCGTTTATATTACCGATGGAAGATGTCGGTAAAACCGCTCTATTCCGGCTGAAACGTCGATATATGCAATAAAAACAGAACTTCTCCCCTTTTCAATCTCTTACTCAGTATTTTAACGAGAAACAAATAGTTGATTGAAAATGAAGTTTTTAAGGTTATTATCTAATCAATTATGTGTTTGCATCATTTTTACGTATATATCGTGAATTAATACGAATAAACTGAAAATTCACAAAAACGTGGAAAAACGGCAAAATATTGCCTAATTCGATGATATTTTGTTTAAATCACATTGAGAAAAAGGGGATGATAATCGTCAATATATTGCTAAATTCGATGATTTTTCGTACGAAACAAAATGCAAGAAAACTTGCTTAAAATGCTATATTATGCGACGTTCTGAGATTTGAAGGCCAAATCACATATCGTGATACTACATGAAATAGTATCGAAATATTGGTAAAAATGAATATATTTACGTAATATCAAACTACATAGAAAACGTGAAAAAAGTCACTATTTTACCATATATGAGGATTTTAACTTCAAATCATAGAGCGAGGTTTCGTATTATTTAGATACAAGAAAAGACATATGACAATGTTGTTTCGAATACAAATGATAAAAATCAATGTGTTTTCATTAGAATTTACTAAAATGTTCCTGATTTTCCGTTTATATTACCGATGGAAGATGTACACGTAAAACCGCTCTATTCCGGCTGAAACGTCGATATGTGCAATAAAAACAGAACTTCTCCCCTTTTCAATCTCTTACTCAGTATTTTAACGAGAAACAAATAGTCGATTGAAAATGAAGTTTTTAAGGTTATTATCTAATCAATTATGTGTTTGCATCATTTTTACGTATATATAGTGAATTAATACCCGTAAACTGAAAATTCACAAAAACGTGGAAAAACGGCAAAATATTGCCTAATTCGATGATATTTTGTTTAAATCACATAAAGGAAAAGGGGATGATAATCGTCAATATATTGCTAAATTCGATGATTTTTCGTACGAAACAAAATGCAAGAAAACTTGCTTAAAATGCTATATTATGCGACATTCTGAGATTTGAAGGCCAAATCACATATCGTGATACTACATGAAATAGTATCGAAATATTGGTAAAAATGAATATATTTACGTAATATCAAACTACATGGAAAACGTGAAAAAAGTCACTATATAACCAATTATGAGGATTTTAACTTCAAATCATAGAGCGAGGTTTCGTATTATTTAGATCCAAGAAAAGACATATGACAATGTTGTTTCCAATACAAATGATAAAAATCAATGTGTTTTCATTAGAATTTACTAAAATGTTCCTGATTTTCCGTTTATATTACCGATGGAAGATGTCGGTAAAACCGCTCTATTCCGGCTGAAACGTCGATATATGCAATAAAAACAGAACTTCTTCCCTTTTCAATCTCTTACTCAGTATTTTAACGAGAAACAAATAGTTGATTGAAAATGAAGTTTTTAAGGTTATTATCTAATCAATTATGTGTTTGCATCATTTTTACGTATATATAGTGAATTAATACCCATAAACTGAAAATTCACAAAAACGTGGAAAAACGGCAAAATATTGCCTAATTCGATGATATTTTGTTTAAATCACATTGAGAAAAAGGGGATGATAATCGTCAATATATTGCTAAATTCGATGATTTTTCGTACGAAACAAAATGCAAGAAAACTTGCTTAAAATGCTATATTATGCGACGTTCTGAGATTTGAAGGCCAAATCACATATCGTGATACTACATGAAATAGTATCGAAATATTGGTAAAAATGAATATATTTACGTAATATCAAACTACATGGAAAACGTGAAAAAAGTCACTATTTTACCATATATGAGGATTTTAACTTCAAATCATAGAGCGAGGTTTCGTATTATTTAGATACAAGAAAAGACATATGACAATGTTGTTTCCAATACAAATGATAAAAATCAATGTGTTTTCATTAGAATTTACTAAAATGTTCCTGATTTTCCGTTTATATTACCGATGGAAGATGTACACGAAAACCGCTCTATTCCAGCTGAAACGTCGATATATGCAATAAAAACAGAACTTCTCCCCTTTTCAATATCTTACTCAGTATTTTAACGAGAAACAAATAGATGATTGAAAGTGAAGTAATTAAGGTTAATTTCTAATCAATTGTGTGTTTGCATCATTTATATTGAATAATTAATTAATTAATAACAATAAAATGAAAATTCACAAAAACGTGGAAAAACGGCAAAATATTGCCTAATTCGATGATATTTTGTTTAAATCAAATAAAAGAAAAGGGGATGATAAACGTCAAAATATTGCTAAATTCGATGATTTTTCGTACGAAACAAAATGCTAGAAAAACTTGCTTCAAATGCAATATTATGAGAAATTATGAGATTTGAAGGCTAAATCATATATCATGGTAATACATGAAATAGTATCGAAATATTGATAAAAATGAATATATTTACGTAATATCAAACTACATGAAAAACGTGAAAAAAGTCATTATTTTACCAAATTTGAGGATTTTAGCTTCAAATCATTGAGAGAGGTTTCGTATTATTTAGATCCAAGAAAAGACATATGACAATGTTGTTTCCAATACAAATGATGAAAATCAATATGTTTTCATTAGAATTAACTAAAATTTTCCTGACTTTCCGTTTATGTTACCGATGGAAGATGTACACTTGAAACCGCTCTAATCCGGCTGAAACGTCGATATATGCAATAAAAACAGAACTTCTTCCCTTTTCAATCTCTTACTCAGTATTTTAACGAGAAACAAACTATATATACGTAAAAATGATGCACACACATAAGTGATAAGATAATAACCTTAAAAACTTCATTTTCAATCAACTGTGTTTGCATCATTTTTACGTATATATAGTGAATTAATACCTATAAACTGAAAATTCACAAAAACGTGGAAAAACGGCAAAATATTGCCTAATTCGATGATATTTTGTTTAAATCACATTGAGAAAAAGGGGATAATGTTCAAAATGTTCATTGAGATAATGTTCAAAATATTGCAAAATTCGATGATTTTTCGTACGAAACAAAATGCAAGAAAACTTGCTTAAAATGCTATATTATGCGACATTCTGAGATTTGAAGGCCAAATCACATATCGTGATACTACATGAAGTAGTATCGAAATATTGGTAAAAACGAATATATTTACGTAATATCAAACTACATGGAAAACGTGAAAAAAGTCACTATTTTACCATATATGAGGATTTTAACTTCAAATCATAGAGCGAGGTTTCGTATTATTTAGATACAAGAAAAGACATATGACAATGTTGTTTCCAATACAAATGATAAAAATCAATGTGTTTTCATTAGAATTTACTAAAATGTTCCTGATTTTCCGTTTATATTACCGATGGAAGATGTACACGTAAAACCGCTCTATTCCGGCTGAAACGTCGATATATGCAATAAAAACAGAACTTCTCCCCTTTTCAATCTCTTACTCAGTATTTTAACGAGAAACAAATAGTTGATTGAAAATGAAGTTTTTAAGGTTATTATCTAATCAATTATGTGTTTGCATCATTTTTACGTATATATAGTGAATATACCCATAGACTGAAAATTCACAAAAACGTGGAAAAACGGCAAAATATTGCCTAATTCGATGATATTTTGTTTAAATCACATTGAGAAAAAGGGGATGATAATCGTCAATATATTGCTAAATTCGATGATTTTTCGTACGAAACAAAATGCAAGAAAACTTGCTTAAAATGCTATATTATGCGACATTCTGAGATTTGAAGGCCAAATCACATATCGTGATACTACATGAAATAGTATCGAAATATTGGTAAAAACGAATATATTTACGTAATATCAAACTACATGGAAAACGTGAAAAAAGTCACTATATAACCAATTATGAGGATTTTAACTTCAATTCATAGAGCGAGGTTTCGTATTATTTAGATCCAAGAAAAGACATATGACAATGTTGTTTCCAATACAAATGATAAAAATCAATGTGTTTTCATTAGAATTTACTAAAATGTTCCTGATTTTCCGTTTATATTACCGATGGAAGATGTCGGTAAAACCGCTCTATTCCTTCTGAAACGTCGATATATGCAATAAAAACAGAACTTCTCCCCTTTTCAATCTCTTACTCAGTATTTTAACGAGAAACAAATAGTTGATTGAAAATGAAGTTTTTAAGGTTATTATCTAATCAATTATGTGTTTGCATCATTTTTACGTATATATAGTGAATATACCCATAGACTGAAAATTCACAAAAACGTGGAAAAACGGCAAAATATTGCCTAATTCGATGATATTTTGTTTAAATCACATTGAGAAAAAGGGGATGATAATCGTCAATATATTGCTAAATTCGATGATTTTTCGTACGAAACAAAATGCAAGAAAACTTGCTTAAAATGCTATATTATGCGACATTCTGAGATTTGAAGGCCAAATCACATATCGTGATACTACATGAAATAGTATCGAAATATTGGTAAAAATGAATATATTTACGTAATATCAAACTACATGGAAAACGTGAAAAAAGTCACTATATAACCAATTATGAGGATTTTAACTTCAATTCATAGAGCGAGGTTTCGTATTATTTAGATCCAAGAAAAGACATATGACAATGTTGTTTCCAATACAAATGATAAAAATCAATGTGTTTTCATTAGAATTTACTAAAATGTTCCTGATTTTCCGTTTATATTACCGATGGAAGATGTCGGTAAAACCGCTCTATTCCTTCTGAAACGTCGATATATGCAATAAAAACAGAACTTCTCCCCTTTTCAATCTCTTACTCAGTATTTTAACGAGAAACAAATAGTCGATTGAAAATGAAGTTTTTAAGGTTATTATCTAATCAATTATGTGTTTGCATCATTTTTACGTATATATAGTGAATTAATACCCGTAAACTGAAAATTCACAAAAACGTGGAAAAACGGCAAAATATTGCCTAATTCGATGATATTTTGTTTAAATCACATAGAGGAAAAGGGGATGATAAACGTCAAAAAATATTGCTAAATTCGATGATTTTTCGTACGAAACAAAATGCAAGAAAACTTGCTTAAAATGCTTTATTATGCGACATTCTGAGATTTGAAGGCCAAATCACATATCGTGATACTACATGAAGTAGTATCGAAATATTGGTAAAATCGAATATATTTACGTAAAATCACACTACATGGAAAACGTGAAAAAAGTCACTATTTTACCATATATGAGGATTTTAACTTCAAATCATAGAGCGAGGTTTCGTATTATTTAGATCCAAGAAAAGACATGACAATGTTGTTTCCAATACAAATGATGAAAATCAATGTGTTTTCATTAGAATTACCTAAAATGTTCCTGATTTTCCGTTTATATTACCGATGGAAGATGTACACGAAAACCGCTCTATTCCAGCTGAAACGTCGATATATGCAATAAAAACAGAACTTCTCCCCTTTTCAATATCTTACTCAGTATTTTAACGAGAAACAAATAGATGATTGAAAGTGAAGTAATTAAGGTTAATTTCTAATCAATTATGTGTTTGCATCATTTATATTGAATAATTAATTAATTAATAACAATAAACTGAAAATTCACAAAAACGTGGAAAAACGGCAAAATATTGCCTAATTCGATGATATTTTGTTTAAATCACATAAAGGAAAAGGGGATGATAAACGTCAAAATATTGCTAAATTCGATGATTTTTCATACGAAACAAAATGCAAGAAAATTTGCTTAAAATGCTATATTATGCGACATTCTGAGATTTGAAAACCAAATCACATATCGTGATACTACATGAAATAGTATCGAAATATTGGTAAAAATGAATATATTTACGTAATATCAAACTACATGGAAAACGTGAAAAAAGTCACTATTTTACCATATATGAGGATTTTAATTTCAAATCATAGAGCGAGGTTTCGTATTATTTAGATCCAAGAAAAGACATATGACAATGTTGTTTCCAATACAAATGATGAAAATCAATGTGTTTTCATTAGAATTAACTAAAATGTTCCTGATTTTATGTTTATATTACCGATGGAAGATGTACACGAAAACCGCTCTATTCCAGCTGAAACGTCGATATATGCAATAAAAACAGAACTTCTCCCCTTTTCAATATCTTACTCAGTATTTTAACGAGAAACAAGTAGATGATTGAAAGTGAAGTAATTAAGGTAAATTTCTAATCAATTATGTGTTTGCATCATTTATATTGAATAATTAATTAATTAATAACAATAAACTGAAAATTCACAAAAACGTGGAAAAACGGCAAAATATTGCCTAATTCGATGATATTTTGTTTAAATCACATAAAGGAAAAGGGGATGATAAACGTCAAAATATTGCTAAATTCGATGATTTTTCGTACGAAACAAAATGCAAGAAAACTTGCTTAAAATGCTATATTATGCGACATTCTGAGATTTGAAGGCCAAATCACATATCGTGATACTACATGAAATAGCATCGAAATATTGGTAAAAATGAATATATTTACGTAATATCAAACTACATGGAAAACGTGAAAAAAGTCACTATTTTACCAAATATGAGGATTTTATTTTCAAATCATAGAGCGAGGTTTCGTATTATTTAGATCCAAGAAAAGACATATGACAATGTTGTTTCCAATACAAATGATAAAAATCAATGTGTTTTCATTAGAATTTACTAAAATGTTCCTGATTTTCCGTTTATATTACCGATGGAAGATGTCGGTAAAACCGCTCTATTCCGGCTGAAACGTCGATACATGCAATAAAAACAGAACTTCTCCCCTTTTCAATCTCTTACTCAGTATTTTAACGAGAAACAAATAGTTGATTGAAAATGAAGTTTTTAAGGTTAATATCTAATCAATTATGTGTTTGCATCATTTTTACGTATATATAGTGAATTAATACCCATAGACTGAAAATTCACAAAAACGTAGAAAAACGGCAAAATACTGCCTAATTCGATGATATTTTGTTTAAATCACATTGAGAAAAAGGGGATGATAATCGTCAATATATTGCTAAATTCGATGATTTTTCGTACGAAACAAAATGCAAGAAAACTTGCTTAAAATGCTATATTATGCGACATTCTGAGATTTGAAGGCCAAATCACATATCGTGATACTACATGAAATAGTAACGAAATATTGGTAAAAATGAATATATTTACGTAATATCAAACTACATGGAAAACGTGAAAAAAGTCACTATTTTACCATATATGAGGATTTTATTTTCAAATCATAGAGCGAGGTTTCGTATTATTTAGATCCAAGAAAAGACATATGACAATGTTGTTTCCAATACAAATGATAAAAATCAATGTGTTTTCATTAGAATTTACTAAAATGTTCCTGATTTTACGTTTATATTACCGATGGAAGATGTCGGTAAAACCGCTCTATTCCTTCTGAAACGTCTATATATGCAATAAAAACAGAACTTCTCCCCTTTTCAATCTCTTACTCAGTATTTTAACGAGAAACAAATAGTTGATTGAAAATGAAGTTTTTAAGGTTATTATCTAATCAATTATGTGTTTGCATCATTTTTACGTATATATAGTGAATTAATACCCATAGACTGAAAATTCACAAAAACGTAGAAAAACGGCAAAATACTGCCTAATTCGATGATATTTTGTTTAAATCACATTGAGAAAAAGGGGATGATAATCGTCAATATATTGCTAAATTCGATGATTTTTCGTACGAAACAAAATGCAAGAAAACTTGCTTAAAATGCTATATTATGCGACATTCTGAGATTTGAAGGCCAAATCACATATCGTGATACTACATGAAATAGTATCGAAATATTGGTAAAAATGAATATATTTACGTAATATCAAACTACATGGAAAACGTGAAAAAAGTCACTATTTTACCATATATGAGGATTTTAACTTCAAATCATAGAGCGAGAATTCGTATTATTTAGATACAAGAAAAGACATATGACAATGTTGTTTCCAATACAAATGATAAAAATCAATGTGTTTTCATTAGAATTTACTAAAATGTTCCTGATTTTCCGTTTATATTACCGATGGAAGATGTACACGTAAAACCGCTCTATTTCGGCTGAAACGTCGATATATGCAATAAAAACAGAACTTCTCCCCTTTCAATCTCTTACTCAGTATTTTAACGAAAAACAAATAGTCGATTGAAAATGAAGTTTTTAAGGTTATTATCTAATCAATTATGTGTTTGCATCATTTTTACGTATATATAGTGAATTAATACCCGTAAACTGAAAATTCACAAAAACGTAGAAAAACGGCAAAATATTGCCTAATTCGATGATATTTTGTTTAAATCACATAGAGGAAAAGGGGATGATGAACGTCAAAATATTGCTAAATTCGATGATTTTTCGTACGAAACAAAATGCAAGAAAACTCGCTTAAAATGCTTTATTATGCGACATTCTGAGATTTGAAGGCCAAATCACATATCGTGATACTACATGAAGTAGTATCGAAATATTGGTAAAAACGAATATATTTACGTAAAATCACACTACATGGAAAACGTGAAAAAGTCACTATTTTACCATATATGAGGATCTTAACTTCAAATCATAGAGCGAGGTTTCGTATTATTTAGATCCAAGAAAAGACATGACAATGTTGTTTCCAATACAAATGATGAAAATCAATGTGTTTTCATTAGAATTACCTTAAATGTTCCTGATTTTCCGTTTATATTACCGATGGAAGATGTACACGAAAACCGCTCTATTCCAGCTGAAACGTCGATATATGCAATAAAAACAGAACTTCTCCCCTTTTCAATATCTTACTCACTATTTTAACGAGAAACAAATAGATGATTGAAAGTGAAGTAATTAAGGTTAATTTCTAATCAATTTTGTGTTTGCCTCATTTATATTGAATAATTAATTAATTAATAACAATAAACTGAAAATTCACAAAAACGTGGAAAAACGGCAAAATATTGCCTAATTCGATGATATTTTGTTTAAATCACATAAAGGAAAAGGGGATGACAAACGTCAAATTATTGCTAAATTCGATGATTTGTCGTACGAAACAAAATGCAAGAAAACTTGCTTAAAATGCTATATTATGCGACATTCTGAGATTTGAAGGCCAAATCACATATCGTGATACTACATGAAATAGTAACGAAATATTGGTAAAAATGAATATATTTACGTAATATCAAACTACATGGAAAACGTGAAAAAAGTCACTATTTTACCATATATGAGGATTTTAACTTCAAATCATAGAGCGAGAATTCGTATTATTTAGATACAAGAAAAGACATATGACAATGTTGTTTCCAATACAAATGATAAAAATCAATGTGTTTTCATTAGAATTTACTAAAATGTTCCTGATTTTACGTTTATATTACCGATGGAAGATGTCGGTAAAACCGCTCTATTCCTTCTGAAACGTCGATATATGCAATAAAAACAGAACTTCTCCCCTTTTCAATCTCTTACTCAGTATTTTAACGAAAAACAAATAGTCGATTGAAAATGAAGTTTTTAAGGTTATTATCTAATCAATTATGTGTTTGCATCATTTTTACGTATATATAGTGAATTAATACCCGTAAACTGAAAATTCACAAAAACGTGGAAAAACGGCAAAATATTGAGTAATTCGATGATATTTTGTTTAAATCACATAGAGGAAAAGGGGATGATGAACGTCAAAATATTGCTAAATTCGATGATTTTTCGTACGAAACAAAATGCAAGAAAACTCGCTTAAAATGCTTTATTATGCGACATTCTGAGATTTGAAGGCCAAATCACATATCGTGATACTACATGAAGCAGTATCGAAATATTGGTAAAAACGAATATATTTACGTAAAATCACACTACATGGAAAACGTGAAAAAGTCACTATTTTACCATATATGAGGATCTTAACTTCAAATCATAGAGCGAGGTTTCGTATCATTTAGATCCAAGAAAAGACATGACAATGTTGTTTCCAATACAAATGATGAAAATCAATGTGTTTTCATTAGAATTATCTTAAATGTTCCTGATTTTCCGTTTATATTACCGATGGAAGATGTACACGAAAACCGCTCTATTCCAGCTGAAACGTCGATATATGCAATAAAAACAGAACTTCTCCCCTTTTCAATATCTTACTCACTATTTTAACGAGAAACAAATAGATGATTGAAAGTGAAGTAATTAAGGTTAATTTCTAATCAATTTTGTGTTTGCCTCATTTATATTGAATAATTAATTAATTAATAACAATAAACTGAAAATTCACAAAAACGTGGAAAAACGGCAAAATATTGCCTAATTCGATGATATTTTGTTTAAATCACATAAAGGAAAAGGGGATGACAAACGTCAAATTATTGCTAAATTCGATGATTTTTCGTACGAAACAAAATGCAAGAAAACTCGCTTAAAATGCTATATTATGCGACATTCTGAGATTTGAAGGCCAAATCACATATCATGATACTACATGAAATAGTATCGAAATATTGGTAAAAATGAATATATTTACGTAATATCAAACTACATGGAAAACGTGAAAAAAGTCACTATTTTACCAAATATGAGGATTTTATTTTCAAATCATAGAGCGAGGTTTCGTATTATTTAGATCCAAGAAAAGACATATGACAATGTTGTTTCCAATACAAATGATAAAAATCAATGTGTTTTCATTAGAATTTGCTAAAATGTTCCTGATTTTCCGTTTATATTACCGATGGAAGATGTCGGTAAAACCGCTCTATTCCGGCTGAAACGTCGATATATGCAATAAAAACAGAACTTCTCCCCTTTTCAATTTCTTACTCAGAATTTTAACGAGAAACAAATAGTTGATTGAAAATGAAGTTTTTAAGGTTATTATCTAATCAATTATGTGTTTGCATTATTTTTACGTATATATAGTGAATTAATACCCATAAACTGAAAATTCACAAAAACGTGGAAAAACGGCAAAATATTGCCTAATTCGATTATATTTTGTTTAAATCACTTTGAGAAAAAGGGGATGATAATCGTCAATATATTGCTAAATTCGATGATTTTTCGTACGAAACAAAATGCAAGAAAACTTGCTTAAAATGCTATATTATGCGACATTCTGAGATTTGAAGGCCAAATCACATATCGTTATACAACATGAAATAGTATCGAAATATTGGTAAAAATGAATATTTTTACGTAATATCAAACTACATGGAAAACGTGAAAAAAGTCACTATTTTACCATATATGAGGATTTTAACTTCAAATCATAGAGCGAGGTTTCATATTATTTAGATCCAAGAAAAGACATATGACAATGTTGTTTCCAATACAAATGATAAAAATCAATGTGTTTTCATTAGAATTTACTAAAATGTTCCTGATTTCCGTTTATATTAAGATGGAAGATGTACACGTAAAACCGCTCTATTCCGGATGAAACGTCGATATATGCAATAAAAACAGAACTTCTCCCCTTTTCAATCTCTTACCCAGTATTTTAACGAGAAACAAATAGTCGATTGAAAATGAAGTTTTTAAGGTTATTATCTAATCAATTATGTGTTTGCATCATTTTTACGTATATATAGTGAATTAATACCCATAAACTGAAAATTCACAAAAACGTGGAAAAACGGCAAAATATTGCCTGATTCGATGATATTTTGTTTAAATCACATAGAGGAAAAGGGGATGATAAACGTCAAAATATTGCTAAATTCGATGATTTTTCGTACGAAACAAAATGCAAGAAAACTAGCTTAAAATGCTTTATTATGCGACATTCTGAGATTTGAAGGCCAAATCACATATCGTGATACTACATGAAGCAGTATCGAAATATTGGTAAAAACGAATATATTTACGTAAAATCACACTACATGGAAAACGTGAAAAAAGTCACTATTTTACCATATATGAGGATTTTAACTTCAAATCATAGAGCGAGGTTTCGTATCATTTAGATCCAAGAAAAGACATATGACAATGTTGTTTCCAATACAAATGATGAAAATCAATGTGTTTTCATTAGAATTAACTAAAATGTTCCTGATTTTCCGTTTATATTACCGATGGAAGATGTACACGAAAACCGCTCTATTCCAGCTGAAACGTCGATATATGCAATAAAAACAGAACTTCTCCCCTTTTCAATATCTTACTCACTATTTTAACGAGAAACAAATAGATGATTGAAAGTGAAGTAATTAAGGTTAATTTCTAATCAATTTTGTGTTTGCATCATTTATATTGAATAATTAATTAATTAATAACAATAAACTGAAAATTCACAAAAACGTGGAAAAACGGCAAAATATTGCCTAATTCGATGATATTTTGTTTAAATCACATAAAGGAAAAGGGGATGATAAACGTCAAAATATTGCTAAATTCGATGATTTTTCGTACGAAACAAAATGCAAGAAAACTAGCTTAAAATGCTTTATTATGCGACATTCTGAGATTTGAAGGCCAAATCACATATCGTGATACTACATGAAGCAGTATCGAAATATTGGTAAAAACGAATATATTTACGTAAAATCACACTACATGGAAAACGTGAAAAAAGTCACTATTTTACCATATATGAGGATTTAAACTTCAAATCATAGAGCGAGGTTTCGTATCATTTAGATCCAAGAAAAGACATAAGACAATGTTGTTTCCAATACAAATGATGAAAATCAATGTGTTTTCATTAAAATTAACTAAAATGTTCCTGATTTTCCGTTTATATTACCGATGGAAGATGTACACGAAAACCGCTCTATTCCAGCTGAAACGTCGATATATGCAATAAAAACAGAACTTCTCCCCTTTTCAATATCTTACTCAGTATTTTAATGAGAAACAAATAGATGATTGAAAGTGAAGTAATTAAGGTTAATTTCTAATCAATTATGTGTTTGCATCATTTATATTGAATAATTATTTAATTAATAACAATAAACTGAAAATTCCCAAAAACGTGGA
Source organism: Procambarus clarkii (assembly GCF_040958095.1). NCBI lineage: Eukaryota > Metazoa > Arthropoda > Malacostraca > Decapoda > Cambaridae > Procambarus > Procambarus clarkii. The sequence goes on along the minus strand of NC_091162.1, from coordinate 50,483,849 downwards.
AAAACGGCAAAATATTGCCTAATTCGATGATATTTTGTTTAAATCACATTGAGAAAAAGAGGATGATAATCGTCAATATATTGCTAAATTCGATGATTTTTCGTACGAAACAAAATGCAAGAAAACTTGCTTAAAATGCTATATTATGCGACATTCTGAGATTTGAAGGCCAAATCACATATCGTGATACTACATGAAATAGTATCGAAATATTGGTAAAAATGAATATATTTACGTAATATCAAACTACATGGAAAACGTGAAAAAAGTCACTATTTTACCATATATGAGGATTTTAACTTCAAATCATTGAGCGAGGTTTCGTATTATTTAGATACAAGAAAAGACATATGACAACGTTGTTTCCAATACAAATGATAAAAATCAATGTGTTTTCATTAGAATTTACTAAAATGTTCCTGATTTTCCGTTTATATTACCGATGGAAGATGTACACGTAAAACCGCTCTATTCCGGCTGAAACGTCGATATATGCAATAAAAACAGAACTTCTTCCCTTTTTAATCTCTTACTCAGTATTTTAACGAGAAACAAATAGTCGATTGAAAATGAAGTTTTTAAGGTTATTATCTAATCAATTATGTGTTTGCATCATTTTTACGTATATATAGTGAATTAATACCCGTAAACTGAAAATTCACAAAAACGTGGAAAAACGGCAAAATATTGCCTAATTCGATGATATTTTGTTTAAATCACATAGAGGAAAAGGGGATGATAAACGTCAAATTATTGCTAAATTCGATGATTTTTCGTACGAAACAAAACGCAAGAAAACTTGCTTAAAATGCTATATTATGCGACATTCTGAGATTTGAATGCCAAATCACATATCGTGATACTAAATGAAGTAGTATCGAAATATTGGTAAAAACGAATATATTTACGTAAAGTCACACTACACGGAAAACGTGAAAAAAGTCACTATTTTACCATATATGAGGATTTTAACTTCAAATCATAGAGCGAGGTTTAGTATTATTTAGATCCAAGAAAAGACATATGACAATGTTGTTTCCAATACAAATGATGAAAATCAATGTGTTTTCATTAGAATTTACTAAAATGTTCCTGATTTTCCGTTTATATTACCGATGGAAGATGTCGGTAAAACCGCTCTATTCCGGCTGAAACGTCGATATATGCAATAAAAACAGAACTTCTCCCCTTTTCAATCTCTTACTCAGTATTTTAACGAGAAACAAATAGTTGATTGAAAATGAAGTTTTTAAGGTTATTATCTAATCAATTATGTGTTTGCATGATTTTTACGTATATATAGTGAATTAATACCTATAAACTGAAAATTCACAAAAACGTGGAAAAACGGCAAAATATTGCCTAATTCGATGATATTTTGTTAAAATCACATTGAGAAAAAGGGGATGATAATCGTCAATATATTGCTAAATTCGATGATTTTTCGTACGAAACAAAATGCAAGAAAACTTGCTTAAAATGCTATATTATGCGACAATCTGAGATTTGAAGGCCAAATCACATATCGTGATACTACATGAAATAGTATCGAAATATTGGTATAAATGAATATATTTACGTAATATCAAACTACATGGAAAACGTGAAAAAAGTCACTATATAACCAATTATGAGGATTTTAACTTCAAATCATAGAGCGAGGTTTCGTATTATTTAGATCCAAGAAAAGACATATGACAATGTTGTTTCCAATACAAATGATAAAAATCAATGTGTTTTCATTAGAATTTACTAAAATGTTCCTGATTTTCCGTTTATATTACCGATGGAAGATGTCGGTAAAACCGCTCTATTCCGGCTGAAACGTCGATATATGCAATAAAAACAGAACTTCTCCCCTTTTCAATCTCTTACTCAGTATTTTAACGAGAAACAAATAGTTGATTGAAAATGAAGTTTTTAAGGTTATTATCTAATCAATTATGTGTTTGCATCATTTTTACGTATATATAGTGAATTAATACCCATAAACTGAAAATTCACAAAAACGTGGAAAAACGGCAAAATATTGCCTAATTCGATGATATTTTGTTTAAATCACATTGAGAAAAGGGGATGATAATCGTCAATATATTGCTAAATTCGATGATTTTTCGTACGAAACAAAATGCAAGAAAACTTGCTTAAAATGCTATATTATGCGACATTCTGAGATTTGAAGGCCAAATCACATATCGTGATACTACATGAAATAGTATCGAAATATTGGTAAAAATGAATATATTTACGTAATATCAAACTACATGGAAAACGTGAAAAAAGTCACTATATAACCAATTATGAGGATTTTAACTTCAAATCATAGAGCGAGGTTTCGTATTATTTAGATCCAAGAAAAGACATATGACAATGTTGTTTCCAATACAAATGATAAAAATCAATGTGTTTTCATTAGAATTTACTAAAATGTTCCTGATTTTCCGTTTATATTACCGATGGAAGATGTCGGTAAAACCGCTCTATTCCTTCTGAAACGTCGATATATGCAATAAAAACAGAACTTCTCCCCTTTTCAATCTCTTACTCAGTATTTTAACGAGAAACAAATAGTCGATTGAAAATGAAGTTTTTAAGGTTATTATCTAATCAATTATGTGTTTGCATCATTTTTACGTATATATAGTGAATTAATACCCGTAAACTGAAAATTCACAAAAACGTGGAAAAACGGCAAAATATTGCCTAATTCGATGATATTTTGTTTAAATCACATAGAGGAAAAGGGGATGATAAACGTCAAAATATTGCTAAATTCGATGATTTTTCGTACGAAACAAAATGCAAGAAAAGTCGCTTAAAATGCTTTATTATGCGACATTCTGAGATTTGAAGGCACAGTATCACATATCGTGATACTACATGAAGTAGTATCGAAATATTGGTAAAAACGAATATTTTTACGTAAAATCACACTACATGGAAAACGTGAAAAAAATCACTATTTTACTATATATGAGGATTTTAACTTCAAATCATAGAGCGAGGTTTCGTATTATTTAGATCCAAGAAAAGACATATGACAATGTTGTTTCCAATACAAATGATAAAAATCAATGTGTTTTCATTAGAATTTACTAAAATGTTCCTGATTTCCATTTATATTAAGATGGAAGATGTACACGTAAAACCGCTCTATTCCGGCTGAAACGTCGATATATGCAATAAAACAGAACTTCTCCCCTTTTCAATCTCTTACCCAGTATTTTAACGAGAAACAAATAGTCGATTGAAAATGAAGTTTTTAAGGTTATTATCTAATCAATTATGTGTTTGCCTCATTTTTACGTATATATAGTGAATTAATACCCATAAACTGAAAATTCACAAAAACGTGGAAAAACGGCAAAATATTGCCTAATTCGATGATATTTTGTTTAAATCACATTGAGAAAAGGGGATGATAATCGTCAATATATTGCTAAATTCGATGATTTTTCGTACGAAACAAAATGCAAGAAAACTTGCTTAAAATGCTATATTATGCGACATTCTGAGATTTGAATGCCAAATCACATATCGTGATACTAAATGAAGTAGTATCGAAATATTGGTAAAAACGAATATATTTACGTAAAGTCACACTACATGGAAAACGTGAAAAAGTCACTATTTTACCATATATGAGGATTTTAACTTCAAATCATAGAGCGAGGTTTCGTATTATTTAGATCCAAGAAAAGACATATGACAATGTTGTTTCCAATACAAATGATAAAAATCAATGTGTTTTCATTAGAATTTACTAAAATGTTCCTGATTTTCCGTTTATATTACCGATGGAAGATGTCGGTAAAACCGCTCTATTCCGGCTGAAACGTCGATATATGCAATAAAAACAGAACTTCTCCCCTTTTCAATCTCTTACTCAGTATTTTAACGAGAAACAAATAGTTGATTGAAAATGAAGTTTTTAAGGTTATTATCTAATCAATTATGTGTTTGCATGATTTTTACGTATATATAGTGAATTAATACCTATAACTGAAAATTCACAAAAACGTGGAAAAACGGCAAAATATTGCCTAATTCGATGATATTTTGTTTAAATCACATTGAGAAAAGGGGATGATAATCGTCAATATATTGCTAAATTCGATGATTTTTCGTACGAAACAAAATGCAAGAAAACTTGCTTAAAATGCTATATTATGCGACATTCTGAGATTTGAAGGCCAAATCACATATCGTGATACTACATGAAATAGTATCGAAATATTGGTAAAAATGAATATATTTACGTAATATCAAACTACATGGAAAACGTGAAAAAAGTTCACTATATAACCAATTATGAGGATTTTAACTTCAAATCATAGAGCGAGGTTTCGTATTATTTAGATCCAAGAAAAGACATATGACAATGTTGTTTCCAATACAAATGATAAAAATCAATGTGTTTTCATTAGAATTTACTAAAATGTTCCTGATTTTCCGTTTATATTACCGATGGAAGATGTACACGTAAAACCGCTCTATTCCGGCTGAAACGTCGATATGTGCAATAAAAACAGAACTTCTCCCCTTTTCAATCTCTTACTCAGTATTTTAACGAGAAACAAATAGTTGATTGAAAATGAAGTTTTTAAGGTTATTATCTAATCAATTATGTGTTTGCATGATTTTTACGTATATATAGTGAATTAATACCTATAAACTGAAAATTCACAAAAACGTGGAAAAACGGCAAAATATTGCCTAATTCGATGATATTTTGCTAAAATCACATTGAGAAAAAGGGGATGATAATCGTCAATATATTGCTAAATTCGATGATTTTTCGTACGAAACAAAATGCAAGAAAACTTGCTTAAAATGCTATATTATGCGACATTCTGAGATTTGAAGGCCAAATCACATATCGTGATACTACATGAAATAGTATCGAAATATTGGTAAAAATGAATATATTTACGTAATATCAAACTACATGGAAAACGTGAAAAAAGTCACTATATAACCAATTATGAGGATTTTAACTTCAAATCATAGAGCGAGGTTTCGTATTATTTAGATCCAAGAAAAGACATATGACAATGTTGTTTCCAATACAAATGATAAAAATCAATGTGTTTTCATTAGAATTTACTAAAATGTTCCTGATTTTCCGTTTATATTACCGATGGAAGATGTCGGTAAAACCGCTCTATTCCTTCTGAAACGTAGATATATGCAATAAAACAGAACTTCTCCCCTTTTCAATCTCTTACTCAGTATTTTAACGAGAAACAAATAGTCGATTGAAAATGAAGTTTTTAAGGTTATTATCTAATCAATTATGTGTTTGCATCATTTTTACGTATATATAGTGAATTAATACCCGTAAACTGAAAATTCACAAAAACGTGGAAAAACGGCAAAATATTGCCTAATTCGATGATATTTTTGTTTAAATCACATAGAGGAAAAGGGGATGATAAACGTCAAAATATTGCTAAATCGATGATTTTTCGTACGAAACAAAATGCAAGAAAAGTCGCTTAAAATGCTTATTATGCGACATTCTGAGATTTGAAGGCATAGTATCACATATCGTGATACTACATGAAGTAGTATCGAAATATTGGTAAAAACGAATATTTTTACGTAAAATCACACTACATGGAAAACGTGAAAAAAATCACTATTTTACCATATATGAGGATTTTAACTTCAAATCATAGAGCGAGGTTTCGTATTATTTAGATCCAAGAAAAGACATATGACAATGTTGTTTCCAATACAAATGATAAAAATCAATGTGTTTTCATTAGAATTTACTAAAATGTTCCTGATTTCCGTTTATATTAAGATGGAAGATGTACACGTAAAACCGCTCTATTCCGGCTGAAACGTCGATATATGCAATAAAAACAGAACTTCTCCCCTTTTCAATCTCTTACCAGTATTTTAACGAGAAACAAATAGTCGATTGAAAATGAAGTTTTTAAGGGTATTATCTAATCAATTATGTGTTTGCCTCATTTTTACGTATATATAGTGAATTAATACCCATAAACTGAAAATTCGCAAAAACGTGGAAAACGGCAAAATATTGCCTAATTCGATGATATTTTGTTTAAATCACATTGAGAAAAGGGGATGATAATCGTCAATATATTGCTAAATTCGATGATTTTTCGTACGAAACAAAATGCAAGAAAACTTGCTTAAAATGCTATATTATGCGACATTCTGAGATTTGAAGGCCAAATCACATATCGTGATACTACATGAAATAGTATCGAAATATTGGTATAAATGAATATATTTACGTAATATCAAACTACATGGAAAACGTGAAAAAAGTCACTATATAACCAATTATGAGGATTTTAACTTCAAATCATAGAGCGAGGTTTCGGTATTATTTAGATCCAAGAAAAGACATATGACAATGTTGTTTCCAATACAAATGATAAAAATCAATGTGTTTCATTAGAATTTACTAAAATGTTCCTGATTTTCCGTTTATATTACCGATGGAAGATGTCGGTAAAACCGCTCTATTCCGGCTGAAACGTCGATATATGCAATAAAAACAGAACTTCTCCCCTTTTCAATCTCTTACTCAGTATTTTAACGAGAAACAAATAGTTGATTGAAAATGAAGTTTTTAAGGTTATTATCTAATCAATTATGTGTTTGCATCATTTTTACGTATATATAGTGAATTAATACCCATAAACTGAAAATTCACAAAAACGTGGAAAAACGGCAAAATATTGCCTAATTCGATGATATTTTGTTTAAATCACATTGAGAAAAGGGGATGATAATCGTCAATATATTGCTAAATTCGATGATTTTTCGTACGAAACAAAATGCAAGAAAACTTGCTTAAAATGCTATATTATGCGACATTCTGAGATTTGAAGGCCAAATCACATATCGTGATACTACATGAAATAGTATCGAAATATTGGTAAAAATGAATATATTTACGTAATATCAAACTACATGGAAAACGTGAAAAAAGTCACTATATAACCAATTATGAGGATTTTAACTTCAAATCATAGAGCGAGGTTTCGTATTATTTAGATCCAAGAAAAGACATATGACAATGTTGTTTCCAATACAAATGATAAAAATCAATGTGTTTTCATTAGAATTTACTAAAATGTTCCTGATTTTCCGTTTATATTACCGATGGAAGATGTCGGTAAAACCGCTCTATTCCTTCTGAAACGTAGATATATGCAATAAAACAGAACTTCTCCCCTTTTCAATCTCTTACTCAGTATTTTAACGAGAAACAAATAGTCGATTGAAAATGAAGTTTTTAAGGTTATTATCTAATCAATTATGTGTTTGCATAATTTTTACGTATATATAGTGAATTAATACCCGTAACTGAAATTCACAAAAAACGTGGAAAAACGGCAAAATATTGCCTAATTCGATGATATTTTGTTTAAATCACATAGAGGAAAAGGGGATGATAACGTCAAAATATTGCTAAATTCGATGATTTTTCGTACGAAACAAAATGCAAGAAAAGTCGCTTAAAATGCTTTATTATGCGACATTCTGAGATTTGAAGGCATAGTATCACATATCGTGATACTACATGAAGTAGTATCGAAATATTGGTAAAACGAATATTTTACGTAAAATCACACTACATGGAAAACGTGAAAAAAATCACTATTTTACCATATATGAGGATTTTAACTTCAAATCATAGAGCGAGGTTTCGTATTATTTAGATCCAAGAAAAGACATATGACAATGTTGTTTCCAATACAAATGATAAAAATCAATGTGTTTTCATTAGAATTTACTAAAATGTTCCTGATTTCCGTTTATATTAAGATGGAAGATGTACACGTAAAACCGCTCTATTCCGGCTGAAACGTCGATATATGCAATAAAAACAGAACTTCTCCCCTTTTCAATCTCTTACCCAGTATTTTAACGAGAAACAAATAGTCGATTGAAAATGAAGTTTTTAAGGTTATTATCTAATCAATTATGTGTTTGCCTCATTTTTACGTATATATAGTGAATTAATACCCATAAACTGAAAATTCGCAAAAACGTGGAAAACGGCAAAATATTGCCTAATTCGATGATATTTTGTTTAAATCACATTGAGAAAAGGGGATGATAATCGTCAATATATTGCTAAATTCGATGATTTTTCGTACGAAACAAAATGCAAGAAAACTTGCTTAAAATGCTATATTATGCGACATTCTGAGATTTGAAGGCCAAATCACATATCGTGATACTACATGAAATAGTATCGAAATATTGGTAAAAATGAATATATTTACGTAATATCAAACTACATGGAAAACGTGAAAAAAGTCACTATATAACCAATTATGAGGATTTTAACTTCAAATCATAGAGCGAGGTTTCGTATTATTTAGATCCAAGAAAAGACATATGACAATGTTGTTTCCAATACAAATGATAAAAATCAATGTGTTTCATTAGAATTTACTAAAATGTTCCTGATTTTCCGTTTATATTACCGATGGAAGATGTACACGTAAAACCGCTCTATTCCGGCTGAAACGTCGATATGTGCAATAAAAAACAGAACTTCTCCCCTTTTCAATCTCTTACTCAGTATTTTACGAGAAACAAATAGTCGATTGAAAATGAAGTTTTTAAGGTTATTATCTAATCAATTATGTGTTTGCATCATTTTTACGTATATATAGTGAATTAATACCCGTAAACTGAAAATTCACACAAAACGTGGAAAAACGGCAAAATATTGCCTAATTCGATGATATTTTGTTTAAATCACATAAAGGAAAAGGGGATGATAAACGTCAAAATATTGCTAAATTCGATGATTTTCGTACGAAACAAATGCAAGAAAACTCGCTTAAAATGCTTTATTATGCGACATTCTGAGATTTGAAGGCCAAATCACATATCGTGATACTATATGAAGTAGTATCGAAATATTGGTAAAAACGAATATATTTACGTAAAATCACACTACATGGAAAACGTGAAAAAGTCACTATTTTACCATATATGAGGATTTTAACTTCAAATCATAGAGCGAGGTTTCGTATTATTTAGATCCAAGAAAAGACATGACAATGTTGTTTCCAATACAAATGATGAAAAATCAATGTGTTTTCATTAGAATTACCTAAAATGTTCCTGATTTTCCGTTTATATTACCGATGGAAGATGTACACGAAAACCGCTCTATTCCAGCTGAAACGTCGATATATGCAATAAAAACAGAACTTCTCCCCTTTTCAATCTCTTACTCAGTATTTTAACGAGAAACAAATAGATGATTGAAAGTGAAGTAATTAAGGTTAATTTCTAATCAATTGTGTGTTTGCATCATTTATATGAATAATTAATTAATTAATAACAATAAACTGAAAATTCACAAAAACGTGGAAAAACGGCCAAATATTGCCTAATTCGATGATATTTTGTTTAAATCACATTGAGAAAAGGGGATGATAATCGTCAATATATTGCTAAATTCGATGATTTTTCGTACGAAACAAAATGCAAGAAAACTTGCTTAAATGCTATATTATGCGACATTCTGAGATTTGAAGGCCAAATCACATATCGTGATACTACATGAAATAGTATCGAAATATTGTAAAAATGAATATATTTACGTAATATCAAACTACATGGAAAACGTGAAAAAAGTCACTATTTTACCAATTATGAGGATTTTAACTTCAAATCATAGAGCGAGGTTTCGTATTATTTAGATCCAAGAAAGACATATGACAATGTTGTTTCCAATACAAATGATAAAATCAATGTGTTTTCATTAGAATTTACTAAAATGTTCCTGATTTCCGTTTATATTACCGATGGAAGATGTACACGTAAAACCGCTCTATTCCGGCTGAAACGTCGATATGTGCAATAAAAACAGAACTTCTCCCCTTTTCAATCTCTTACTCAGTATTTTAACGAGAAACAAATAGTCGATTGAAATGAAGTTTTAAGGTTATTATCTAATCAATTATGTGTTTGCATCATTTTTACGTATATATAGTGAATTATACCCGAACTGAAAATTCACAAAACGTGGAAAAACGGCAAAATATTGCCTAATTCGATGATATTTTGTTTAAATCACATAAAGGAAAAGGGGATGAAAACGTCAAAATATTGCTAAATTCGATGATTTTCGTACGAAACAAAATGCAAGAAAACTCGCTTAAAATGCTTTATTATGCGACATTCTGAGATT